>NW_007361079.1:0-151252 GCF_000149035.1 Colletotrichum graminicola M1.001
TAGAGACAAGGCTTAGTTTAGAATAACTATTTCTCTAGTCTAGAGAAATTAGCTAACTAGAGCTAGATATATATAATACATATAAAGGTATTATAACACTATAAAATAGTTAGATATCCTTTACTTTACTATATAGTCTTAATAAAAGTAATAAGTTAATTTTTATATCTTTAATAATCTTTTTTACTATATAAAAGGTGCCTTTAATCTAAAAGGGGTTATTAGCTTAGTTAGTATCTAACTAAAAGCCTTATTACTAGTTATTACTAAAGTAGTATAGTATGTCCTTATTAAACTTTAGGAATTAATAGGGGGGCGTTATAAATTAATATAGGGGCGTCGCCCTTATAGGGGCGTCGTTTTCTATCTTCTTAATTAGCTTAGAAAATTAGTATATCCCTATAAAGGCAGTAAAAATAATTTTACTAACACTTCTACTATTCTAACACACTATTATCTAATTAGCCTATATAGCTATAAGAAATAGGCTCTATAAGGGGGTCCTCTTTATAGCTATAGAAAACAGGCTCTATAAGGGGCTCCTCTTTATAGCTATAAAGATTACCTCTTATAGAGCCTATTTCTTATAGCTATAAAGAGCACCTCTTTTCTTATTTAAGTTTTATAAAGGTATATTACTTATTACTTTTTTTTATAAATCTTAAATAAGGCTATATAATTAAAAGCGCCTACTATCTAGCTATCTTTTTATAATATAGTTATAAGGATTTATTATTACTATTAACTATTTCTTACTAACTTTATATCCTTTAAATACTAGACTATAATAGCTATTTATTTATATAAGTCCTTATAGTCTTTTCTTTACTAAGAACACTTAACTAGCTTCTTATTTATTACTAAGAGGAGGTTAGAATCTAGCTTTAACTTAATTAACTTACCTCTTATATAGACCTATTCTTACTTTTAAGTAGGTAGCCTTACTTCTTACTACTAGTACTTTAGTTATAATTCTAAGTATAGGTTTAGCTAGCTAACTAGCCCTCTTAAGGTAAGGCTAGTTATAATAAGATAAGTTACGCTATATTCTTTAGCTTACTATAAAGAGATACTATAATCTTTAGGTTAAGAATCTAGTAGTATAAATTAAAAGAAGACGTCTCTTAAAGACGCTACTAAGGGTATATCTCCTATTTACTAAAAGTTACTAAATTAAGTATTTTAGTAAAGATCTTATAGTAGTATAAGATACTAAGCTTAGTTAAAACTATATAATCTAAATTATATTCTTTAATAAGGGCTAAGAATAGCCTTTTACTAGAAGGTATTACCTTTTTTACTAGCTAGTATTACTTTTTAATTAACACTAAACACTTTAAAAAAAGTAGTATATAAAGTTTACTAAGAAGCTTAAGGTAAGTCCCTATATACTTCTAGCTTTTAAGGACTTTATCTTTAGTATAAGCTTACTTAAAGTATAACTTCTAGTTACTAATTATATCTTATATAATAGTAATAAGTTAATATAAGTAACTAAGACTATTTAAGAGATAGCCCTTAATATTATTATTACTTAACTTTATACTAAAGGTAATATAAATACTAAAGTTTTAGTATTTTTAAATAAAATAGTAAGCCTACTATACTCTTAAGGGTAAGTATATTATATAGAGGTACTAAAGGATAAGGCGTTAATTAATAAACTCTTTATAAAGTTTAGCCTAGGCTTTCTTAAAGGCTTACTTAGTTTTAGTAAAAATAATAAGCTTTTATATTATTAACACCTTATAATATATATAAAGGAGGGCCTTATTTACTAGTATATTAATCTAGGCCTAGTCCTTATTACTAAGCTAGGCTATTACTTATATTTATAGCTAATAAGCCTTATTATCTAACGCACTACTATTACTACTATAACTATAGTCCTTAAGCTACTTCTACTTAGCCTTAAGTATAATATTAAAGTTAATATAGTAAATATAAAGCTATTACTAGACTCCTAGAAACTACTTATTTAGTATAGCCTTTATCTACTTATTATAGTCTATAATTATAATAGTAAAATAATAGACTAAGTTTTAGTCTATAAGTTAGTAAATACTAGCTAAAAGAAACTAAAAGCCCTCTAGCCTTTTATTATAAATAAGGCTAAATATAGTATTATAAATAAATCTAAAGTAGGTCTACTTAGTAGCCTAAAAGAATAGAAGTTTAAAGTAATTAGTGTTATAGGTATTATTAAAACTAATTACTTTAAGGAATTACTTTTATATTTAGAGATAGTAAGGAAAAGTCTAAATAAGGCTAATAAGGTAGTCTAGCTTATTATCTACCTACTTTACTATATATAGGATATCCTACTTATTAAATAACTTAATTAAAGCTATAGTTAATAAGTACTTACCTAGCTTCTCTTAGTTTATATAAGCTTTAGTATTATAAATATCCTATTAAGTAAATAAGAAATCTAGGAACTACTTTTAAATAATAGTATATATATTATATACCTAAATACTAACTTATTAGCTTATTATATTAATTACTTTTATTATAGGCTATATAAGCTTATAATAAGAAAAATATATAAATACCTTAAGGCTAGGGCTATAGTTATACTAATTATACTAGGTCTTTAGATAATAACGTAATAGCTACTTACCTTCCTCTTAGGTCTCTATAATAACCTACTATTAGTAACTATATTTCTAAGATATATACTATTAAATACTATTATCCCTTAGAGGCCTAGGGCTTTTAAATTAGTTATATTAAATAGTATACTATATAATTTAGCCTTAAGCTTTATATTAGTTCCTTTTTATAATACTAAATCTATTAGTCTTTATAAAAGTATTAACTTAATTAAAAAAGGTATTAAAGGTTTATTTTAGATTACTAAGTATTAGTAGGTTTAAGATATTAAGTATAAAAGGAGAAAAAAATTAGTTACTTTTAGTATAGTAAAAGGCTATAGTTTAAAAAAATACTTTACTTTAAGAGAAAGATTATTATTAAGGTAATTAATATAATAAATTAGCTTAAGGACCTTATTATTTAAGCTATTAAAAAATAAAGTCTTATTATTAAAGAAGTGCTTTTATTAGCTATTAATTAGTCCTAAAGGCCTCTTAAGTAGTCCTAAGAGCCTACTAAGTACTTCTAAAAGCCTACTAAGTAGTTCTAAAAGCCTATTTAATAAGCTTAAGGGCACTATTAAACTACTATATAGTAAGATAAGGAGGTAGCTAGGACTCTTTATTAAGGGGAAAGAGGCTAGGCTCTAGAGAAAGTTATAAGAAAGTAGTCTATTAGGTCTTTATTATTCCTTTAAGGAAATAGTATATAAGGTAAAGTATTAGCTTTATACTAAGGTAATATAGTTTATAGTATAAAAAAGGTTATATATTATATAAGGTATTAACTAAGAGCTTAATAATAAGGTTATACTACCCCTAAGGGTCTTTAGCTCTATAAAATTAGCTAACACTAAGATAGCTACTTATTAATATAAAAGATAATAAAGAGGCACTAGATAATAAGATTAGGTTATAATTAGTTAGTTATTACTTTTAGAAGGTCTAACCTATACTAAGAGGATAAGTTAGTTAAGTTAGACGTTATAAAATAGGCTAAGTTTAGTGCTATAGAAGACCTCTAGCTTTTACTAGTAATACTATAGTAAATAAGGAGTATAAATAAAACTAAGGTTAGATTAATCTAGTAGTAGGGAGAGGGGAAAAAGATAAGCTACCTTATATAGGTCTAGTAGAATTTAGTTATACTAATAATAAATTTTAAGCTAATTAAGAAGATAGAAAACAACGCCCCTATAAGGGTAACGCCCCTATATTAATTTATAACGCCCCCCTATTAATTCCCTAAACTTTATAGTTATAAAAGACTATATATTATTATAAAGACTTTAAGGTAGCTACTAAGTAACCTTATAAGTTAGATTTTACTAGAGCTATATATAGAATTACTTAAGGTTAAAGATTTATTTAAGTTAAAGTGTTTTTAGTATACTATGTCTTTAAGCCTATTACTTTTATTAAGGTATATTTATTTCTTTACTATATAGTAGTAAAAAGAAAACTTAATAAAATAATAAAGATAATAAGAATAATAAAATAGTATAGATTAAGATAGTTATACTACTACTTAATATAGCCTTCTTACTAGCTATTATAGTTTTAATAAGATAAAGCTAGGCTGTAGTAGTGTTATAAAGTAATATAGTATAAAAGTAAAGCGTAATAGTAAAGTAGTAAAGTAAGATAAATAATAATAAGGAGCTAAATAAATAATATAGGATAAAATAAGTAGTAAATAAAAGGTGTATTTATAGTTAACCTTTTTTTTATAAAGGGTTACTTACTAAAGGGATATATACCTAGGGTATATATAATATATTACGTGTGTGTTAGGTATTTAGTCCCTGCTATCTATCTGTCTCCTAACTATAGGCACTTACTACCTTGTCCTGTAACAGACAACGTCTTAACCTAAGTAAGTGTAGGAAGCGTATAGATATACTATACTATAGACCTTATAACTAGGCTAATTTACTAATCTATAGTAGCTATAATAGGCTAAGGCTATAAGAAGTGTAGGAGGGCTTTGCCTACTATAATATACGCCTACACACTTAGATAGTGCCCCTATTTAACCTCATGTATATAACGCACAAGTCACTAGATACTCCTTTCTCCTTAGCTTAGATTAAGTATATTGAGTTACTATACACCTGTTAGAAGGTAGTGCTGGCCCTTTGTAGTAGCTTTATATATAGCTTTAGTGCTTTAAAAACTTAAACATAACCTTAGTATATATTAACTAATACACTCTTAATATGTCTATTATATACTTGTTCCTGCTTAGAATAGACTAGATCTATATATACCTTAGTATTAGAGTTACCTACTTACTATATCCTATTATAGTTAAGGCTAGATCTATGTTTCATTTACTACAGCATAACATTTTTAATAGGGAAAGGCGGAACACTAATACGTGGAGGAACCTTATTTAGTCTAGATAAATCAGGTATATTATTTTTAGAAATCAATAAAGTACTTAAAGAAAGTACCTATTGTGTATATATCTGTTATACCTAAATACTAAAGGATAACCTCAGACTAGCAAGGGGATAATATCAAACTAAATACATAAATTTCAATTCCTTGTCTATATTAATAATAAGTCGCTAATAACCCTAATCTGTTCTTTGCTTTAAACTATAGTATAGCTTCTTTGTTTTATACACTTAGAAAGCTTCCTTAGTAGCAAAAGCTAAGGCTAGACAATCTAGATAGGTCTAAATTATTTAGCAATCTCGGTGCGCTTGTCAAGGACGTCGCCAGCTAAGTGGAAATACTGCTTGGCAGCCTTGGGCTTAGGCTCGCGCTTGTCGAGGACGTCGCCAGCCAGGTGGAAGTACTGCTTGGAAGCCTCAGGTTTGCGCTTCTCAGTTGAAGACAGCGGCGCAGCGACCACCATGGGGCTGAGGACCAGGATAGCGGCGGTGTTTGTGAACTTCATGTTGACTATTGGCTTTTGGGCTGGGTAGACAGGTAGGAGTCTGATGGACGTAAAACTCAGCTGAGCTGTTGTGAAGATTAGGTTGATGTGAGTGTGTGAATAGTAGGTTGATGAGAGTATTTGGAGTGGATGTATTCTAGTTGATGTGGTGATGAGTTAGAATATGCAATCTGGCTGGATGACACTGCGGACTTTATACCTCGGAACTCTATCACAAATCCCTTCTTCGAGATACATGTAACCACACCAAAAATAAGGACATCATCGCCCAGTCTGTATTCAACTGCATCATGCTGACGGCGATTAAATCAGTGATCGTACGGTTTGGTGTTTTCGTCAAGGAAATCACAGTCTTCTGATTAGGCCCACATTGTCATTGGCTCCAATATTCGACTTGATTTGCGGGGCCGACCACACAGTAATCATCGCAGACGTTAGCGGGGTTTCTGACTGTCAGATCTGATGATGCGGAATGTTCTCCTATACAAGCGCGATCAGGATGGCGCTCGCATGAGTGATAACCCGTTTTCTCCTAACAGATGCACGTGATTTTGTAATAGAACATTTCCACGACAGCATTGCGCCTTCATGTCATCCAAAACTGGCAAGCTGACTCTCGAAGTCAGACCTGCACAACAAAGAATAATAAACAATAAAAAGAAAAAAAAAGTAATTAATAAGTAAGCATTACGTTACAAGCTCAAGTGACGTAGCACTGCTGATTGCCATGTGAGTTACTATTGGGAGTAAACATGTGCAGGAAGGTGGGCAGAAACTTATGCCCACCTGTCATCTCACCCGTAATCTCACACACCACTTAGATACACATAAATATAATCATTTGGAATAGTTTATGGCGAATCTGTTGCAAACTCTTGCACATCGAATTTGATGATTTTATGTATAGATCTTAAGTCAAAAGTTTTGAGCTTTATATACATATCTTCTTGTTCTCCAAGTGTGTAATCACCAACTTGACCAGAACATTCGTCTACTTATTTGAATTGATACTTATAAGACTAGTCGAAGATCATTCCTTGCTGTTGATACTTAACCCCTCTCACACTTTCAGCCTTTTTTATCGGAGTCCAACAAACTGCCGTTTATCATCCAGTGCCCTGCTCACGATGTCTTCTCTCCGTGGAGCTGAGAAACTTGGCCAGAGATTGTCCGATGAGTCGGAAGCAACTCTTGAGGAGACGCAAGAGTTTCTACTCAGAGGAAATATGAATTATCCAACGTATTCTGCTCGAAACCGACATCTAAAAGGATTTGGATTCTTTTTTTGGGTAGTTACATGCATCAACGCAGTCCTATTCCCGTTTTCTGCTGTTTGTTCTTTGTCTGCTTTCCAGTGGAAGAACACAATACAGAAAAATCACGACAATTCACTGCTGCGGTTGACAAGCTGGTACTGTAAGAAGTTGAGAGTCTTAAAATACTTGGAGGAGCTTTCTGATCCCGCTATAGCACCGGTTTTCGACCAGACCCAAATAGATATTATCGAAAAGAGAGTTAACGGCTCACTTTTGAACTTGGACAATAGCATCTCCAGGGCGCCACCATCCCCTGAGATCGACGCAGCTTGGGAGCGCATCAGTAGCTTGATGCCGCACGTAATAAGTACGGAGGACGTCATCAGACTAGGAAAAGACCCTTCAAAAACCGCAAGATATCCCGAGGATTGGGGATTTGGGCCAGATGTCCACGTCGCTGAGCTGGATATTTTACACACGATTCACTGTCTTAATGCAATACGACGAGACGTTCATTGGCGCCACTATTTCATTGACGATTACCCGGACGGCAACTTACCAGAGCTTCACCGCGTTCACACAGATCACTGCATTTACATCGTATTGCAGAACCTGATGTGTGGAGCAACTCCAGACCTGATTACGCAGCCCTGGGTCGATGGCCAGCTACATCCCTTTCCCGACTTCAATATCAACAAGAAGTGCAACGAATTCGATTCAATACTTGCATGGCATGAAGACACTATGATTACGGACTCGGCGCGATTCGCTACGATGCGCATACCCTCAGGACAAACACCCTTACCTATGTCAGATGAGTTCCATCGTATGTTCGGATTAGACTCTCACAGCGCGGGTGGCCATGATCATGGACATTTCAAGCGGAATGCGTATTAGCGGTAGCGGAGGGACTTGGAATCTAAGGTTTTCGTGTATTACAGAAAAGAATATTCACAGGAAACTGTCTATGAACTGTCCATCAAAAAACTCAATAGGCTGTAATAATAATGGTGTGAAAGTGCCATGGTCCCAACTCCAATGGTTCACACTTTGCTTCAAAGTACTATCGGTTAGGTTGTAACGATTTGTATCCGTATTTGTTGATTATTATTGAGGCGTATAACAAGTATGAGATATATTGAATCACCGCACGAACGGCTACGGAAATGAGAAGAACAATCAACATTTGGAAGAAAGAAAAAACCGGATTACTATATCGTCGTATAAAAACTACGACAAGTGTTTCGTTAGAGGAGGGTGCAATGCATTCTAGGCAGGTTTTCAAACGACACTGGCCAGGTTTGGGCTCGGGATACTTACAACACCGAAACACATAGCCCGTGACTATGAAAGCCGCTCCTGTAACCGAGGTGGCGGAACCATGGCTGATCTGACTGAGTGATAGCCGGTCCCAATGGATTCTTTTGCAAACTACGTAGCCAGACAGGAATCGGAGTACCCATGTAAAAATACAAATGCTACTTTTGATATTTTTGACGTTAGCATCAAAGTTCTGATAGGATTAAGAATCAACATCTGAACTTAGGCCGCCAAGTATATACTCTTATCACGTCACATTGCTTGATACTACACGCATTACAGTTCGCCTCTATTGATGACATGCCAAGGGATTGTTCTCGGGCATTGAGACAAAAATAAGCTAGTAGTAGTCGATAATTTAGAACATTGTGGCTAATCTTGTCAATTTGCCGAAGATTGCTCGCGGGCGAGTAAAGATCTGCTTTCCTCATCGTCATCAACGTGCTTGCTGGGCAAGCTTCCCGAGCCTGCTCGAGAGAGTGCCAGTGACGCCAACCCACACATAACGAAGGAAATGACGTCAGGCATTCCTTTCCAAATTCCGTCAAGCCTCATGCTCCAGCTGAAGGTTTTAGCAACGAGAGGGCCTGCAAGCAAAGAGCCCATGGTGTCCATCATGGAAAGGGTTGTAAACAACGTTCCAACCATGTCCTTTTGAACAAGGGAGCTAAGAAGTGATCTAGCAAAAGAGCTAAACCCATTTCCAAGAGTATAAAACACTAGACCTAGATACACGTTTTAGTCATCTTGCTAATACCACTGCACTAGACCCCTCCCCTTGGTCTTCTAGCCACGTATGTGTCCTTTTTTCCATATGTTCAGCTCCTTGTTACTGCTTGCCTTGCTGGCTGTTTTACTGTTACGTGCACTGCGTCACTTCACGTCTCGCGGGTGCAATATCACAACTCTATCGCAGCCTAGCGATTCCCGTCAGATCCGTAACAACTGCCAGGGGAGCTATGTTATCCTAGGCTTAAGATAAGAGTAAATACAGCATTTCTACTTTACTACCTGTAGTATTAACAGTAAAGTAACTCGTATAGTATACCGTATACATAAGCAGGAGTCTAGATGTCATAAAGAGCCTATACATCTAGAAAGGCCTGTTTAAGCTGGTCTTTCGTTTTTTACTTAATAATAGGTGGAATAGGGTATTGTAAGAAAAATAGCGTTATTTGGCGATATATAGTAATTCTCGTGGTGATTTGAAAAGGTGTTAATGTTAATGACGAGGGGAAGATGTGGCATTTTCGGGTGCCTCGGATGTGGGGGGTGGGGTGTCTTACAAGTGGGGTACCTATTGAAGTTAAGTTTACCTACTACCTACGTGCTGAATCTGGCCTTGTCCCTAGCTTGATTCTGCGACCTGATGGTTGAGTCGTAATATCAAGGATGGCGTATTAACAGACCCTTGTCATAGTACAAGGTTGTAAATAGTAATAGGTAGCAAGACAGTCGTTTAGTGGATGCTGGTAAATTAACGGCCCCCTGCTGGTAGATTTATGGCCCTCTAAACATGTCCCAGTTAGTTAGTCACCTGCCTACTTCAGTTGGTCCCTACGGAGATACTAACCCTATCTCGTAATCCACCTAACCTAAATCCTAACAGTCGCCGGTATATTGACGGCCGCCCCCTCCTGGTAAATTAACGGCGCGCCAGCCTATCCTGGCTAGCGAAGCGGAGAAACTTAATTCTAGTGCTATATACTCCTAAAGATACGTAGGGTTAGTGATTAAGGTGTTTAGGGTTTGGGTTAGGATTTAGATTAGATAGATATGTTTGCGTGATGAAATGTATTGTTTAGGTGTGTTGTGGTTGTATTGGCTGGAGGGCCGTCAACTTACCACAGGGTGGCCGTTATTTTACCGTTATCCCGTTTGGTTATCTGGTTGTTGGCTTCTGGTACTACATGAAAAGAGCCTGTGGGTCCCATCCCCTGGTTCTTTCAAGCCACATGACAACGGCACACACGGCATGCGCTCTAATGAACTTATCAGTATTGACTACAGGGTGACACTGACGGTGGTTCCCTGATTCGATAGTCTATGCAATATGTGCAGTCGAGCTGACGACTTCGGCCAGCTCTCCACATGCTTCAGTGATATTGTAGCAGCATAAAGGTCTTGGCATCGACCCTTGGTATGCACTTTCGGTACTCATTCTTGGCACCAGCTAGGCTTGCCACAAATACCAACACGATGAGGTCCTTACCAACTGTGCTGCTCCTTCTATGGGCCTCCCTCGTGGTCCCTGCGCTATCAACAGAGTCAACGCCTCTAGCCTTGACTAAGCGGGATTCTCTCTCAGACGTCCTCGACGATATCAAAGACGCTGCAACCTGCGGCAGCTGCAACGCGCTTCTGCTCGTCTTGCAAGCACTCGCACATACCGGCAACGACAACTTCGTAAAGGTTATTACAGATGTATGCACGGCTACAAAGAAAGAAGATTCCGATGTTTGTGCGGGAGCAATCGGCCTGGAAGGCCCCATTCTCGCGCACGACCTCCGTCAGATGACTGTAGGAACTAGAACATCCGACCTCTTCTGCCTCACTGTCTTCGGTCTCTGTCAGTGGCCGGCAGTCGACACGTCTTTCTCTCTTCCTCTGTCTTCCAAGCCAACCACATCAAGGCCCGCGTCCAGCAACAAGCCGCCCATCAAGGTGGTACACATCAGCGATATCCATATCGATCTCAACTACACCACTGGTGCCAGCTACAATTGCACCAAGAACATTTGCTGCCGGCCTTACACCACTGATGACGAGCCGGGCGTTACCGAATACCCAGCTGGTCCGTACGGTAATTCTGCTTGTGATACGCCCTTGTCACTCGAAGAGAGCATGTATTCCGCCATCCAGTCTTTGATCCCCAGCCGTGCCTTCAGCATCTTCACCGGTGATGTCGTTGAGGGAGCTGTCTGTGAGTAATCTATGCCTAAAAAGTTATACTAAGCTCATCAAATAACTGACTGGTTGGACAGGGCTGGTGACTGACGATGAAGTCACATCTGACCTTCAGAACGCAAATAGTCACATGGCATCCCTTGGTCAGGTCTACCCGGTCATGGGCAACCACGACGTATCTCCTGTCAACTCCTTTCCCCCTCCAACAGTAGATACGGATATGTCTACTCAATACGCGTACGACACCCTGTCCGACGCATGGTCCTCTTGGATAGGCGCAGCTGCCGCCAATGAAGTATCAACGAACTTCGGTAGCTACTCAACACTCACTGAGTCTGGACTCCGCATCATCAGCCTAAACACCAACTTCTGGTACAAGCAGAACTTTTGGCTTTACGAAAATACCATCGAACACGACCCATCCGGTATGCTCTCGTGGCTAGCAGCTCAGCTCGAAGCAGCCGAAGCAGCCGGTGAAAGGGTCTGGCTTCTTGGCCACATGCCCATGGGCGCCAGCGACGCATTCCACGATCAGTCATACTACTTCGACACAATCATCCAACGCTACGATGCTACTATCGCTGCCATATTCTACGGCCACACTCACAAAGATGAGTTCGAGATATCATATAGCGACTACACAAAGCAGTCGGCCTCCACAGCAACCATGATGTCATACATTGCTCCAGCCCTGACACCAACCTCAGGAAACCCCACTTTCCGCGTCTACGATGTCGATCCAGTCACGTATGGTGTCCTCGATATGCACGTCTACTATGCGAACCTAAGTGCCCCTTCCTATCAGACGTCCGGCCCAACTTGGGAACTCTTATACTCCGTCAAGGACACCTACGGCACCCAACTCGGGTACACTGACCCATCTGCTGAATTAACTCCAGCATTCTGGCACAATCTCACCGTCCTATTTGAGAACAATGATGGCGTGTTCCAGGAGTACGTTTCCCTAAAGAACCGGAAAGCTGGCAATGATGCTTGCACAGACAATTGCAAGACGAATGAGATTTGTCAGCTCCGTGCTGCGCAGTCGCAGTATAACTGCGGGACTGTCTCTCCGGGCATCAATTTCAAGAGGGACGTCGTAACTGGTAGTGTAACTGCTGGTGAATGTGATGGATCTCAGGCTGTGCCTATATTGACGGAACTTCTTGGCCCCGAAGGCATCGCGAACCTTAGGGCTGTACTGGTGGACGTTCTTGGAGAGGCGTTCCTCAACACTCAGGTATCTTTGAACTCAACAACAGGCTGATCAGTCGCTATGATGTACGAGCTTTTGCACAGGTGGTTCTAGCAACGTGTAAGAGCCATAATAGTCGCTTTTTAACTCGGCTTCTAATAGCTTAACAATAGCTATAGGGAGTACCTTCGTGTAAATAGTTACCGCCTGCCTCTTATTAGGAAGAGGCGCCATTTACTGCTCTGTCTAGCGCCTGTTTTAACCCTAGACTTCAGCTTCTATTATTCTTCTAATCATGCTTAATTCTATTATCAAGACAAAGAGGGCTCTAAACAAAGAGGGCTCTAAACCTCCTCTAGAGGCAGCTTTTAGCCGTAATACATTGCCGCTAACGTAGAAGATCTATACATATCTACTATCTCTCGTGTCGTGTCTCTTATCTTTAACCACGCCTGTGGCATCACCAACTCTCAATCTTCCTCGTCTTACTTATGATACTACTGCTATAACAGTATCCCTTCTTTTAACCCTGCATCAGCCTGCATACACTCTCACTAGGCTGTGCTGTCCACTCCTGGCTGCTGCTGCAGCTACCTCATTGCCACCAATTAAATTATCTGAATGAATACTGCTCCTATAACTATGGATACTATATTGCTTTGTGACTTGCTTGTTGATTACCCTAAACCTGCCACGGACGCCGGTTTTGTCAACCTCAAGCACGAAATTACCCCGTTGGCCCATGGGCAAAGGACAGTCTTTTGAAAGAAATTGGCAACTACTGTCTTGCGGCTATTTATGACGGCCTGCATGCGAGCACCATCGGACCCTTCACCAGGGGTCTAGGTTGGACCTCTGCGGAGGTTGGACTTTTTCTTGTCCAAGTACGGAAGGATTACTAGACCCTTCTGTTCACTCCTATGTTTACTTTCACTCTCTTTCAGGTCAAAAGCCAAATATATTTGGAGTACATCTAGATTAATAGAACACATGGATCCATTAGAGTTGACTGCAGAAATGCTCTGGGGACATATACAACAAGGAACGGAGCAATCAAAGCTGATGACTAAATACTCCGTGACAATTACGTTGCTATAGTGAAGATGTCGCAAAAACGACGCCATTAATTACAGGCAGTAATTAACGGCTAATATGTCCTATGACACATCTCCTCAGATTTGTACTATTCCTAGGGCAGATCTGTAACTCTTACTAATGTCAGATCTTTTAATTAGGTACATCTCGCCAAAGTCTAGGTAGTTCAGTCTAACCTATGACGTAGAAAACGTAAGTAGGGTGTTAATAGGAATTAAAACTATAAGGTCTATAACGCTTAGACGTAATACTATGCTTATACTATTAAGGTATAACAGCGGTAGATGTCCTAGGCTTATAACTGTTGTAAAAACGACGCTGTTAATTATAGGTAGTAATAAATGCCTAATATGTCCTGTGACAGAAGACCCTAACTGTATCCAGAAGACAATAAAAAAAGTGGCTTTATACTTATTCTTCAGTCAAGGCCAGAGATAGCTTCCATCATTTGCTGGATTATGTCTTAGTCAGGGATCACTGTGTCAGCGTCGCCCGTTCAAGATTGGCAGCAATGTCAAACATCCGCCCCGAGAAATATTCACATTACCAATATCAATGTCATTTTGAATGTAAAGTCAATCTTACCACATACCCATATCTTCCATGACTTGGCTCTAATGATGCCGTATGGTAAGTCCAGACTTACTGCTGTGATTTCCAATGACCGGGATTGGAAAATGATGATCGGAATCGGTCGGGAACTCACTTCCCACTCACCTGCGACACGGCCACCTCACCAACGAAGATACAGTCTGCGTCAATTGCATCTAGTGGTATTGTTGTCGTATACGACGCATCATGCGTTGCGTAGGTCAGGTCGAGAGTATCAATGGCGGCAATGATCATTGCTATACGGTGCCGAAGGAATCACTCAAGCAAGCGCAGCGAAGTAAAATGAAGATCATCAGGGCCGTCATTCTCCCGGCGCTGATTCGGCTCGTTGCGTCTTCCAGTTACGCAGTGGGCTCAAGATTCAGCATCCGGGCTCTATCCAGAATGTCTTTCTTGCGAAAGGCCGGCTTGTGATAGAGACTTTGCCGAATCTATCCCTATGGCGGCGCTCGATGGCACTGCCACCACCAACACTGAATCTGCTTGCAATTTTTGGGCGACTGTCATTTTGGTTTTATCTTGTTTCATGTCTCTCCTTGAATAATATTCAGTGTGGCATCCCCATGCCGGCGTTGTCTCTTTCGGTATGCTTCGTTGTCGCTGGATGGCGTCATTAGGCAACTACTATCCAGTTGGATAACCCAGAAGCCTGTTGAAGTTTAACAGACTGTGATTTTACTACTTACTGCATTACACTTTGTGCCTGATGCAGTAACCGACCTCCCCTTGATTTGGGTGTTATACCTCTGCTTTGCTCTGATCTACGGATTTGGCTTTTGCATGGCTATTTGGTTGCAACCTGATAGTCCTTGTGACAGCTATGATTTTAATCTATTGGCAATAAGAAATCCTGTAGATGTGAACAGCAAACCAGTGGATTAGAGGCGTGTCACTGGGTTCCTTCTACTCTCGATATTAGGGCGGTTGTTGTGAGCGCCGCCGATGCTTTCGCTAGCTTGGTGTGATGGCGTACGACAGCCTGTTCACTGTCTTCAGTCTCCCGAAGCCGCTGTTGACCTGGATTGTTCCGCTAGAAATGCTATATCTAGTCTTCGAGGTGTTAGCCGGCGGTAGATACAATTTTCATTTCCTGTCGACGCAATCCAGACACACCTCATCACCAGCAGGCGAGGTATCGAGAACCCCGAACTGCGCAAACCCCAGCTATCCCAGCCACGCAATCGCGGTATACATTCGAGACCCGCTTTATCTCAAACAAGCTGGGTCTTCATGACATAGCGAAGCCGTCTAGCTATTTAGTATTGGAGTCTTTGGAGACGAGAGCGAGCTACAGAACGAGAGTTCCATTGCCGAACGAAACCCTTGGGGGTTTGAACTGGATATATATGCAAAAGATATTCGTACGGAAGAACCAAACTATATTAGAAGCTACCTCTGAGCGGGGGAACGTGCGTATCTCTGGAGCCATGTTACTGGGCTTTACCTTGGCGTCCTGGGACACAGATCCATCGTTGATGAAGAAACTGCTCTCGGGCCAGCAGAAGTCAGCCTTGAAGTAGCGCAAATCATATGCTCCGTTGGCCTCGGAGATATTGACTTTGACTATGAGCATATCAGGGGCACAATAGGAGGAGTTTAGACACAACTTGATTAATTAAGTAAGGACCTTGATACGCCGGGGCCTTCGCCTCTACATTTTCAACCTGGCTTCAACCCCTTATAAAGTTTCAGACCGTATCCTGACTAGGATGGTGAGCAAGCTAACGATACTGTGAGCTTGAAGCTTAACAGACTAATGGAAGCCACTAGTACACATAGGGTAGCACAGAACGCCTCAAATTTCCACATTATGGAGAGTATGTGCAATTGGCTATTGTGCTGTTTGTATTGACGATTGTTAGTGTATCATTATCTTCTAGTTACAGAAAGA
This sequence comes from Colletotrichum graminicola M1.001, assembly GCF_000149035.1. Classification (NCBI taxonomy): domain Eukaryota; kingdom Fungi; phylum Ascomycota; class Sordariomycetes; order Glomerellales; family Glomerellaceae; genus Colletotrichum; species Colletotrichum graminicola. The sequence goes on from NW_007361079.1 coordinate 15,782, forward strand.
CCAATACATTTTTACGTGAAAGTCCATTTGTTCTCATATCTTGGATAAACAGAGCCAACCATAACTGTCTTCATAGGAAAACCGCTTGAATACCTACGTGTGAAACTGTTTGGCCTGAGCCGTAAAAATACGGTTGATTGTGCTAAAATTTGATCCCTGTGCGCAGCTTTCGCATTCGTTTCCTTCGTCCCTCAGCCGGCGCCCGAGTCACGTTAACTCTCCGTCTCACCTCCACTTATCCGTGACACTCCCTTCCCCTAAAGCTGTTCAAAGAGTGTAAGGGTTGTACGCAGTGCCATCCTCTTGTGCTTTTGCCCATAACTTCTTGTTCGACCTGATCAGACAAAATTTCAGAAGTAGACAGAATGCAACACCTATGGCTGCAAAACCCATCATGAGCAAAAATGCCATTAGATACCTGGGCTCGTCTCTGTCGGGAAAAAAGTAAGGGGCAATGACATTGCCGATCTGCCCCAGCACGTTGATTACAGGTATAGCCGTCGCGCGTTTCTCTGGGGTACGGCCCAAAGTCCCAACTAACCAGGTGTTGATTAGAGGATTGGCGGCAAACATACCACCGATGTACAAGAATGACGCAGCGTAACGGGCTGGAACATTGCCTGTCGCTGTGCAGACGATGTACCCCAGTATGGCAGCGATGACAGGTCCGATCATGTGATAGCCTCGCTCTTTGAAGTGATCCGAGCTGCGGGCGTTGCATAACGATGCGACTGCGGCAAAGACATAAGGAGGTGCCGTCAGAAGGAGTGTCGTGGTCCTCGACTCAAAGCCGAATCCGCGGACAATCGATGGGAAAAAGTTGAGAAATCCGTAGGCGGCAGAGATAGAGATATTGATAGCGACAAAAATCCAAGTTTTGTAGTCCATGCAGGTAAGCTTTAGTCCATACCAGATGCTAGTGCTATTGGCTTGGGGCAGTGAGACCCTATCGGCTTGAATACGTGCAACGGCGAGAAGGCGCATATCCTCAGTTAGTGACCATCTCGCTGAACCTGTCTTGGAGTGAGGATAGTCAGGAAGTAGCACCGTGGCGACTAGAGCGCAGCAAGATCCTGCTATGGCCAAGACGATGAAAAGCCACTGCCAGCCGGCCATGCCTTGGGACCCTTCAAGACCTTCATACACGCCTGTGGCAATGAGGCCGGAGCTAGCCATGGCGAGAACTAGGCCCGTGTAAAGGATAGCGGTTCTCAGAGCAATTTCCTTTCTCGTATACCAGCAAGACATGAGGTAAATTGCCTGTTTCATCAACTCAGCTATATTCACTAATATTGTTGAAAAGACGCTTACACCTGGAAGAAGAGGGGCTTCACACAGTCCGAGTATAACTCTGCAGGCCACCAGTCCGTTGTAATTTCTTACGCCAGCCATTGACGCAGAGACGCCTGACCAGACTATGGCACAGCATGGGAGATAGAGACTGGGCCGAACGTAAGGCAATATCATGTTGGATGGGATTTGTGCAGCGATGTAACTAAGTACAATACCGGTCAGCGATCACAGTTGTTCACTCTACTGATATTTCATTGGATTGGAATTCAAAACATACCCAGGAACCAAAACTGCAACTGCCGTGGCGAATTGAGTGTCGGTAAGCCCCAAGTCAGCTTCAAAGCTGCTGAGGCGTGCTTGACTGAAAGTGGTGTAAGTCGCTCAGCTTTCACTACGAAAAATGCAACGAGAGAAAGAAGCTCACGAGATGGATGCTCTGTCCAGGTAGTTGAATAAATATAGAACCCATAGCATGGGCATCAATGTCATGTCAAGCCGCTTGACGAGTTTCTTCTCAAGGTCTTGCCAGTTCTCAAGCCCGAGCGCCTCAATAGGCGCCGTAACTCTCGGTAAGTGCTGTGCAGTCTTCTCCTCGTCAGATGCCTGTTCCGTATGCTCTAGGATAGCTTCAGCATTTTTATCGCGAAGAGGTTCGGTCTTTGAACTGTCTCTAGTGCAAATTCCTGCGTCTGTGGGCTCGACGCTTCTGCGGTTGATGGTATTCATCTGCGCAAGTTGACGGTATAGCGAGCCAAAGATATTCCCCGCGCTTTTAATTAGATTGGGAGGTTGTAGATAACCGAGGATTGAAAGTAATGGTTTGTAAATTTGATGTCTTCACCAACGTGGCTCGAAGCATTAGGCCTTTATACTTTTATTCATTCCTTAGCATCTTCCCGGGAGACCGGCTTCCTTAACCACTTCACTCCCCTTCCCTCGTGAATGCAGTTGGTCAAGACACTAAAATCACACAAGTGGAGCACCCCACATAGAACCCCGCGATTCAACACACACTCTTGGTTCTTCTCGGCTTCTGGGGTCATACTTTATTGTGAGGCGTCAAAGGGCTCATTTCATACTACGACGTATGGCTTACTAGACGCTTAGAGCAGACGTACCCACAGTGGCCGAGACTTCCAAGAGCGAGATGACGTGCTCTTTCTCCACCATGTTTCTTAGTAATGGCTCTACATTCTACCTATCCGCGGGTATTTATCAACTAACCGCCCTCTAGCCATCCGTCTTAGCCATAACCCACCCGTCTTGGACAGAATCCCTCCGTCTTGGCCAGTCTTGCAGGGTAAATTTTGTCTATGGATCCAGTAAATAGCTTCATTTGAACCAAACAGATTGGGGGACATCAGCTGATAATTTTTCAACCCTGTGCAAGAATTTATCTAAAATCTCTTGGTACAATTCTGTCCCATGATCCATACATCGTCTTCTGGATGTGTCATGTCGTAGCATGGCGGAACCGATTTCACGTCTTCGACCACCGTGAGCAGGATAGCTCGGTTTTCATTGGAGGCTTTCTGAACCAAATTATACGCATACATCAATCACTGGTATTCTGAGATTAGTACGTTGACTCTGGATGATACTGATACCTTCGCTTGCTGCAGTTGACACAGCCTGGGAAAATTCGGGAACCAGCTAACGTTCTATGTTTCTCGGCATTAGCCGAGGTAATGAACCACTCGCATTTCGATAAATGTACGGAGTAGCCTAACCCATTGAGTGCCTCCAGGCGACCCCATTTCTGCCAAGGGCGGGGTAGAGCCAATGCATTTATAGCGTCAAGTCCGACAATCCAATGGTTTTACAGGACTTCTAGCTCCGTGGCTTTTTACTTATGCCATAAGTACTTGCAATTTCCGTCTTTACAAAAAGGTACATTATAATCTAAGTAGTCCAATTAGATCTTCTATTACTATGCCTGTATTACTGAAACCTCACTAAGAGGCTACTCTAGTATGTAGTTGTCTAGATAGATAATAGGAACCTCTACTTAGATAGTGCTGTAAATAGGTATCTGAATTAGCAGATGTTATGATCTTGGTGAGGATGTTGGTGGCCGTGCTGAAGAAAATAACATTCTCTAATAATGTAGGTATTGTCATGTTCGGAGTATTTCCGAAAGTGAGGGGTAAAAGTGGTCTGGATCCACCAAGGGTGAGTTGACTTGGCATCCAATAGGATACCTAGATAGATAATCTGTTGTTCGCAGTCTCCTCGTACAGAGATTCTAGGTACTCAGTCAATTCAGAAATCTACAGTGTTGAGGTGTACCAGGAATTTCTGTCGCGGGCCTTTTTCCCAACATAGCAATGGTGATGAATGCCTTTTGTGGTATTCCTGCTTGTCCAACCATGTTCTAGCAGACCTTCCCTACGGGGTGGGGCTGTATACGTATGTTTGATATGTCTGTGTTGCCGAGGCAAAACCCCCGCAAAGCAGAGCACTTTATCCTCTTTTCATCCCTCACCCAATCCACTTATTTCAGGGCATTACCGACCAACTGATCACAGAAGACGTTGCTGCCTTGCAGATTTTCAACACAACTAATTGTTGAAGCTTAGCCCTCGAACTTGTCATTTTTCGTCACTTTTTTGGTCCGCTGCGTCTTCTAGCCGGAAAACATGGAGATCGTATGGCAATCAACCGGAACAACAGGGAAAAAACGCTCCTCGCAAGATATGTATTACCCATTCATGATGTATCATTTCTGATTATAACCGGCTAACATGAATATTCCTCTTACCCTGCAATAGTTGCCGCGCACGTAAGAAGCGCTGTTATCATATTGCAGCAGTTGAAAGACCATACCCAGCTAACAGGCCGCCACCTGAGGTCGGCTCAGGGATGGGCACCCGCAATCCTAGCCCAAGTCCCAGTCGCGTCAGTTTATATAATCCCGAATCCGTACTGGCAGATTTATCGACACATCCTGCAACAGCAGTCAACATAATTCGACCTGGATTATGTCAAATTCACCCTCACCGCAGAAGAAACCATATGCGACCAGCCGTAAACGGGTCTGCCGAAGAGAACGCACAGCGCCAGTTGCATTGGTACACTAGACACAGGCGTAGAACTGCTCCTCTCAGACTATCTGAACATTATAGACGCTATCTTGAAGACGAAGGTGCTTTTCTTCACCTACCTAGGTCAACAGCGGACATGCTACTGCCTATCTATAATACGTTTTTGGACGACCTGATCCCTGTTATTAACGGTGGGAGTATGTTTCGGAGCTACAGTAACGGAAATGCCTCTGTTTACTTGGTGCGGGCAGTATGCTTAGTGGCGTGCAAAATCAAGCAAGCTACACCCTTTCTACGACTACGTGAGAACGGGTTAATCTTGGGCCAAACAGACTTCGCATCAAAGCTGCTTGCTGGTCTCGACGCGGCGATGAAGGCGGATCTTGAACCCGACCGAGTGACCAAGATCCAAATCTTGGCGTTGATGCATTTACACAACGATGGGCTTGGAGGAGTGGACCGTTCCTCAAGCTATTTATCTCAAGCCATATGTGAAGCTTGGTCAATCTCGCTTCACGTAAATGTCCCATTCAACGCTGACCAAGAGCAATGCGACCTACTGTGGTGGGTGTTGAGGAATTTCGACCGACTCAATAAACCGGTCATGGGTGCTGCTCCTTTCATCATTGACGATACCGATATCGGGATTAGCCGCACCATCCCCCGGCAAGAGAATTACAGATCACAGCTTATGGCAATTTCTCTACGGCTAGGAGATTTGATGATGAAGTCGACTCGGGTCTACAAAGCAAGCTCTAAAGCCACTGCCGATGACAGCGATGATTTTCCGACTTTAGCAGAACTGACAGCGGATATATCTCTAGATCGGTTTGAAAAGTCACACAGATGTATGTTTTCTATTGAATTTGTACGAAAAGTAATGCTAAAACAACCAGCTTACCTCCACATATGGTATCATGTTGCCGCAATGCTTTCGTGTCGATATAGTGGACCGGGAAGCATCCAGTACATGCGACGTCTGGCATCCGCGGATTGTGTACTCGGAATCATCACACAAGAAACGCCCGATGGTCTACCGCCGCTCCCACTGGTGCCTTATGCAATGTCAATGTCTACTACGGTCATCTACCGGGCTTTACGAGACGGTGAGCGTTTGCTGGAACTAGCGTATAATGACCTTGAGGCTTGTTCCAAAAACCTAGAGGCTCTCAGTCTGGTATGGACTAGTGCAAAAGGCGTTGCAAAACTCGTTAAAAGACTACGTCGGTTCACAGGCCCAGACTTGTTCTATAAGCGCTCGCTCGATGATACCGACTGTACTTGCAGAAACCCAGAACCAGAATCAGAGGATCAGGTTCCCGGCGACAGTTGCAATGGTGTAGCTAATTTACGTCAAGAGGTGGAATCCGACGGTTTTCAACACCCAAATCATTCTCTTTCCAGCCCGGTTCGGGCTCGAGATGGTTTAGGAGAAGATCCAGTTGAAATCCCGGCTGTGCAAACTCAATATAACGCGACTTGGGTCGGAACTGAATTATTTTACACGGATATCGATCGGGCATTTTACGACTTCTTCGATTACGGAATGCCTAGCATATTTCGCGATTCAGCTACACTAGAAGTTCTACATGTAGACGATGACCAGAGCGTCTCGCCTTTCCAGCAGTAGTTTCAGCTACTTATTTAGGTACATGTCACAGAGTGACTTAACAGGTGGGAAACCCGGTTTGGGTATGTAGGTGTAAGGCTGTCTCGGCTGGAATCTTTAATTAATACGTATCCCACGTGGTGAGCCACTCCGGAGGGCCGAAGTAGTATCACGCAATGCTACGCATGACGCAATGCAAATGGGGGTGTTGCACCGGTATACAAAATGGTAGACTTGCTATGTTGTAATTAATGAGAGTTTATGCCAAAATCGCAACTAGGGCATTGATTAGTTATATAGTTCGGCATGCAATTCGTCCATGAGTTTCGCGTCAGTTAACGGCAGCGGTAGGCTCACCAAGTCACATTGTCGACCTTTCATAGTTAGTTATATTTCCATCTGGACATAAAATATAATTTACTTTGTTGGAACCCCCATTTTATTCTAGCCCAATTGCGCTTCTTGATTTATCCGTTCTGTTAGTTTCCTGGGTTGGAGATATTAGACGACCTATTGGTACTTTTGTTGGAGTAGTTCAGTAGCAATGACTTTGCTATACGCATGTTCCGCAGCGCATACTTCCATTGGTGTTGTCAATGACTGATTCCAAAAGTCTTCCATCGTTGCTTCAGTGGCACCTCGGTATCTTACTATCGAGTTGTCCTCTGCATTGTCCTCTAATGTACCAGGCGGTATTGTGAGTCTACAGTGAGCTAGCGGTTCGTGAGTGTTTACACCGTGGCACAAAGTTTGTCGCATCTAACCGCAAACTTAGCTTCACTGGCTCTATCCTGGGAAAGCGCTTGTTCTACACTTTTGATGTACCTGTCTTTGCGGTCACGGTATGATCTGCTCACTATTCAGTAATGATGTCACGAGATGTATAAGTGTTAGTGACTGCCCACGTAACTAACAGTATCGCTTTGTTATGTGACAGTCATGAGCCCAGTTTGCTCTGCATTGTGCCACAATGGTCAAACTGTAGCAACACGCTAAGGTCTCAGGCACCATGGGTTTAATGCCCATAAGGGTGTCCTAGACGTTGAAACGCCTGTGGTCCGTGGCCTGACCACCTCAATTTTGGCGAGATGTACCCCATCAGAAGGTTCACAAGACTCACAGTTAGTCTCACACTGCCTAGGCAAGGGTGTGAAACTGGGAGTGTGTCACGAGACTTATGAGCAGTAACTAACGGTATCGTTTTGTGGTAGCGAGTGTTTTACAGGTGCCCTTTTGGTATTATGCAGGCGTCTAATCGTATCCGGCAGCCACAGCCACCACCGCCACAACGTAGCATAGGTAATCTATCACACCTACCATAAGCCAGCCCAGGCCCTAACCATCCTAACTACTACTCCTATACATCTTCTATAGTAATGTATATATATAAAATGCGTAAGGTTAGTAGTTAGGATAGTTAGTGTCTAGGTTAGGATTTAGGTTAGGTTATGTTAGGTGTAAGTGACAGATCATGATATTTCTGCACAGACTAGCCGGGACTTAGAGGGCTGTCAATGTGTGTGCTGACATATCATGCTCCTCCATTGGGTTAGACACCCGCAGAATACGAAAAGTGCACCTGCAATGTACCCGCTACCAGTTTTGTTATGTGAAAAATGATCAATCGGTAACAGATACCTCAAGAAACTGGTAGCGGGTAAATTTACGGCCCCCTTTTGGTATTTTCACGGTTCTGTACTCCGTATCCGTAGCTCATTCATTACCGGTATGTCAGTCTCCACAAAATGTCGCCCACAACAACACTCTGAGTTGCCTAGCTAATCAGACCATTAGATTTACAGTAGTCCTGTATTAGTTGCTTTCTTTTAACAAAGATTTTTGCTACCTAGCAGTTGATAGGTGATTGCTAGCTTAGTTACATAATATTAAATTGCCTGCTGTCCTCAAAAGCCTTTCTTTATGTAGTATAATACCCCCTGTTATAATAGTATAGCTTTACGTAGAGCTAGCACTCTTTGAAGCTTGAGGCCTTATTGATGGGTATGGTGGGCGGACGGGTGTGGTGGTGGGCAGTGGCGGTAGTGGCGGGTGGGCCGTGAAAATACCAAAAGTGGGCACCCCAAGAAAACCCACCCGCCGTTGAGCATTTCTCAGCTGTTTGCGACGCTTGTCAACTGTGTCTTCTTTCTTACCTACGGTAAGTATACCAGGCTTAGCGTAGCTCTCTGTCTGTCTGTCATTTATCGTCTTAGCCGTGACTTTGACATACCTTCTGGATTGAAAATTCGAACAATTATCAGGGCTCATTGCAGCTAGGCATCAACTAATGCTGTTGGCTTCCCCCAAGTTTCTTCTTTTCTTTTCATGACATGAAAGGCTTCTTGCTAGAAGTCTCCTTTGCAGTCGCTATCAGAAAACAGACGAGTTTGCTAACTGCAAGGTAGACATAGGTTGAAGCCCTGGACCAGGTGAAGATGTGGCGCTAAATGACGATCACGCAGTCTTCTCTGTCGCGATGACATATCAAGATTTCCTCTTTTGCTTAGCTTAGGGCGAGTAGTGGAGAAGATCTACACTCCTTACAGGCCTTCCCAGCTCCGTCAATGTGGAATCATCCAAATGTAACCTTCAACGGCAAGCCCTGCAACTGTCCGCAATTCAGCGCCTGTAATCAATCATCCCAATGCGGTAATTTTGATTACAACAATCTACGTGACCTCTGAGGCACAGGGTTGAAATGGTCCGTCGAGTATCAATATTTTCGACCTGTGGAAAATATATTTAGTCATTCTTGATTACCCTGCTGAAATGATGTAAAGTTTCTTTCTACATCCACCTGTCTTTTTCCATTCAAACACCAATCATTGTTTCTTTCTTTCCGACAAAGAGTAACTATTCAGCCTCTTATTCTCCCTCATTGCAACAGTTCATCTCTTCAAATTTCCAACGCATCTTTCCTAATTGTATACGACCATCCAACAATGCGTTTCTTCACAGTAGTTTTAGTCTTGGCATCATGGTCCACCCCCATCACGGCGAGACCACCCAGGTGTAGGGGCACAATGAAAGTCGGGAAGACGATTTATACCATCACCAACGAAGTAGAAAACTCTGTGGTTGCACTGCCAATTTCTCGTACCGGACTTTTGAATTCAGGAAACTCAGTCAAAACTGGTGGTGCTGGCTCGAATTTCTTTGACAGCGCAACCAACGGACCAGCAGCACCGGATGCTCTGGCGTCTCAGTCAGCTCTAACTATTGCGGGCAATGTAAGCACTCCAATCATGTTGTTTCATATTAGACACTTTCATCTAACGAACATCCAAATTTCAGAGCCTATTCGCGGTCAATGCTGGATCCAACACTCTAAGCATGTTTGCAATCAACCAGTCCGATCCGACCAGACTCACAATGGTTGGCCAACCTGTTGCAATTCCAGCGCAGTTTCCCAATACGGTTGCTGCATCGGACAAGAACAAAATTGTCTGCGTAGGATCTTCTGGTGCTGTTTCAGGCATTTCCTGTGCTGGCTTTTCTGAAACTGGCGTGGGTAGCATGGACATACTCCGTCCCGTCGAGTTGAACCAGACCACTCCACCAGCGGGGCCAACTAACACAATTTCCCACGCATTTTTCTCTAACGATGAGAACACACTGTTTGCAACCGTAAAGGGAGATCCGGCTAAGAACAACACTGGGTTTCTCGCCGCCTACCGGGTTCAATTCAATGAAGGCTGCAAATCTGTCAGTCATTATGGTGTGCGCTCGTCGCCCAATGGTACTGCGGTGCTTTTCGGCTCGTCCACTATCCCTAATAGCAACGACTTGTTCGTCACGGATGCTTCATTCGGCGGTGTCATACTATCACTCGATGCCCAGAGCAAAGCTGCTGTCAAGGGGTCGGCGGCTGTGGATGGCCAAAAAGCAACTTGCTGGGCTACCGTTTCCCCAGCGACGAACACCGCATTCGTCACAGATGTCGCATCGAACAGACTAGTGGAGATGTCGTTGAAGAATGCGAGCGTAATGAGCGTTATAGATCTCAGCGCAAATGGAGACCCTGGATTAACTGATCTGAAGGCTGCTGGGAGGTTTGTCTACGCACTCAGCCCTGGCAATGGCACGACACAGGCAGCCATAACAGTAGTTGATGCAGTTGGAAAAAAGCAAGTTCAGCGTTTTGAGCTTCAACAGTTCGGAGTGGGGAAGAATGCTCAAGGAATGGCCGTGTTGCTATAGGCAGCATCTCTAATGCCAGGGCGATGTAGTAGAGCTGCATTTATTCAAGCTCTAATACCAAGTGTTGCAACCTAGCATGTATATAATATATAAACAGTTGATCTATTTTGTTTTAAATTCATGAGATAGAGAGAATTGAGTTGTGGCCTCCATCTCAATGACCCTCAAATTGAGACATCAGATAAAAAACGGTTCTTTCTCGTCTAGTAATGTATAGACGAATTACTTCCTGCTAAATCCATATACTTCCTCCAAGCAACTACGGGTTCCCATCAGGATTAAGTCTCAACAGGGTATTGCCCATTCTCTTGAGGACTTGAAAGAATTACAGATACAAAATCGGCATGCCAAACCATGTTGCACCAAGAGACTTGTCTCCAATACCATTGCAATCTCGAGTTTGGTTCGAGCCAAGACGCGTTAGATGTTGGAACTTTATTCGATTAACTCGTAAAGAGAAGTTCCCTCGGAACAAGACTTTTCAGTCTAGGATTTTCAATCATGTACATCGCATTAAATGGGTCACAACACACAAAGATGTCTGTTTTCCCAGTATTACGGTAGTGAAACTCTTTAGGGTTTATTGTGACTCATGATGTTCCGGTTGCCACCAATACGGGTATATTAACAACCAAAAAATACCTCTTAGACACGCAAACGTAGAACCACAATCCACCGGGAAGCCTAGCTTTCATCAGAAACTAAAGACGCTTGTATTGGTCACAAGAAGCCATAAACAGATTCTCAGACCATTTTAGTGTCATAAAGTGCTTCACATACTGCGAGCGACCCAGGTGCCAAAACTATAAACCACACAGGCAAAGACATGGCATGGCGGTTTATAACACAATACGGAAATAAGAGAAAACAAGTTGGGTGTGCCTCCCTACAAAAAATATATACTGCATCTGTATTTCTTAAAATACAATATATGTTGTACCCATAGATCTTTCTGCAACTACTAAGAGGGAGGCTAGAAGATTATGTAGGTATAGAGAATGCGAGAACATGCTTCTTGTTAATACCTGTTGGGCCAGGGCCACAAAACCAAACAATACCCAGATATTCTACTAAAACGCAAGCCTAAGCTTAAGGTCTATCTATACAAGTCACCTATACAAGCAAAAACGACGCATAACATTAATGTGAAAGGTGGTTTGGAAATAGAAGGCAAAAGAGCTATTGCAATAGTCCAACGCTATAATCAACAGGGTCTCGCCCGGCTCCTGTAGATTGTAACGTGGCCTACTTAATTCCCCCTTTCCTAGTGCTTTTACTACTTAACGAAGGGTTCTCTTGAGAATATAAAAGTCTTTGCACGGTGATGCGTCTAAGCCGTTAGTACACTTATCTTGGGATTAGTTAACCTTGAGAAAATTCAGTTTCATTTGGTCTTAATACCTATATAAGCTCCTAGCTTGGTGCACTACCTTTATATTCGGGTAAATTTTCCCATTTAATGAAATATATCTCGCTCTAAAGTAGCTTTCTCGCGGTTCTTAAGCAAAGTGGTGAATTAGGTGCTTGGTTCAAGACCATATTAATATAAACGTATTCTTATAACTAAATCAAATGTAGACCGCATGTTATGCACGTGCAAAGTTGGACTGCATTCATGTCACGGACTGAGCACCAAAGAAAAGCATTCATATGTTCCATCCCTAATCGATAATTGCCACCATCATAACTAGGTAATCATCATTAACACATATGGCCATTTGCCACCAATATCATCATCCTCCTTCAAGGATCTAGCTCAAGAATGTAGCCATAACAAGGTATACAGAAACAACATGACCCACCCTTTTCAAATCAATTCTCTAATTCGCGTAGTTTTGCCAAATCGCGATCATCATGAGGATCCGCTGTTGTCCGCGCAAGAAAACGCGCCTCCAATCAGTCCGTTGGCGTAGGCGTCAATGATATTTTGGACAACACCGTAGGTTCCTCCGATTGTCAAGAAGACTGCCAAGAAGATCATAAGCCAATTTAACCAGTACACCACCACCTCCCACCAAGTTCCCTGGCGGTAGTGTTGATGGTCAAAAACCCAGAGGTAGCCTGGGAGACCAAGGGCCAGAGGTGCGAACGTCAAGCTTCCTGCCAGAGCAAGCAAGTAGTTGAATATGGGAATGCCGGATGCTAGGAGGTATGATACAGCTGACATGGCGAAAGTGCATCCAATCCACACGGACCAGTGGACAACCGAGTTCTTCTGCAGGTGAACTGAGTTGCGCAGAAGTCGAACAAAGAGATACTTGGCGGCAACGTGAATGTATAGACATGCGCTGACCATCAGACCGGTCAGGCCAATGCCATAAGACACTTTCTTGACAACGTCACCAGCGCTCCCTAGAGAAGGGGACGCCACCCATTGGCCGCACCAACGGTATACTACGAGAGAGAAAGTCAAGTAAGAAGCTGTGACAACTCCCATGCAAAGATACACAGCCTTGTTGTAGTCTCTTGGCTTCTTCATCTCCGAAATAACGGGAAGAAACGCAGAAGTGCCTGCGCCGGAACAGAAGATAGTAGCGACGGACGTGATGCCGGTGACAAAGTTAGGGTTGCCAATGGCGTGGTATCCGAGATCGAAGTCACCAGTCTGTGGAGCAGCGGCAGGTCTGCCCACCTGCGTGACGGCAACTCTGTGAGATTGTTAGCAAATGGATTGTTTACATAGACCAATCAGCAGATGAAACCTACACAACAATGAAGACGGCAATGTATACAGACAAGAACCCAGCCCACGTCAACCACGCGATTTTCTCAAACTTGCGAATGCTGGCAAGAATAAAAACTGCAGCTGTTGCAACCAACATGAAATAGTTGGTGCAAATAGCGTGGTTCGAAAGGGCGTTGAAGGCAACCGATGTACCAAAGATTCCGGACGCGCCAACAATCGCATACGTGACAAGAAATAAGACTCCAACAATTTCTTTAAGCCAGACACCTCCAACTACTTGAGCCATATCGGCAATGGAATGGCAACCGGCATGAGTGTTGCGGAAGTTTCCTTGGATGATGGCACAGTATGTGTTCAGAAATTGCCACCCCAAGACATTGATGGCACCTGGGAGTGCGCCGAGGACATACATGGCGGAGGGAATCGTAAGGACGCCGGTAGCAAAAATGACTGCAACAAGTTAGACTCAAATTCGAGTTATCCTAAAGAAGAAACTGCCTTACCCTTGAGAAAGATGACCGAGGCTTGGATCCAGCCAACTGTCCGGAAGTCAACTGCTCCTTCACTACGCTTGAAGATCTCAAATGCATCCTCGGCGTTTTCGAGCTTGCCCGCGTCAATGCTTCCACTAGTGCGAGCCGGCGCCGGCGTAATGGCTTCGGCCTTTTCTGAATTGGTTTGAGACATATCGCTGATGTTTGGCTCAATGAGCCAATGTTCTTGTCGTTGCGGGAAGGCGTATTCGAGTTATCGCTGCACGGTTTCAAGACATCGCCACAATACCATTTATAGATCATAGAATGCTTGCCAGACTTGGAGCATTTACCAGAGGGAGCGAGAACTTAGGTGTTGCTTATCTCGTAGCGGCAAAATGTTTCTGACAAAAGATAGGCATCAACATGGCAGCTTCAGATGCAACTCCAAGGTTTGTGGGTCACCGTGCCAAGTCGGCAGTCAAAGTTGAACTTCCGTGTCCAGGGGTTGGACGCGAGTTTGCGGGGTTTAACTAGGCTAGCGCGATAAGGAGGTTGGGGTACAATATTGCTAAGGTGTTGGAGTACGCCTTCGAGACCTCGGTGCAGAGTCGGAGTCGTGATAGATCTACTACTCCAAGATCCACTTCTTGGCGAACCTGGGGCGATTTGTACGATAGGCACGGGATCAGGGTTACCGACGAATTTGGAGGTCTTGCATTATGAAATGCTACCCATGTAGTTGGTGAGGTGTTAATATTCAACTCGATACTTCGTGACGCAAGGCTGGGAATTTGGGTTGGGTTTTATTTTTATTCTATTATAGCGCTAAAGTGGATGCTTTTCCAGTGGTAGTGGTAGTGATGTGGATGAACGCCGGTACGCCAAAGGCGAATAGAAGACGTGGGTGATCGGAGAAGGTAGTTATGCCCTCCTACTATGTGAGTCCACTCCACTCAGGCAGGTGACTATATATCCGTGCTTCGACAGGAAGTCCACTTGGTTTACAATCGGACTGGGCCTATAACAAATGAGCAGGGGAAAAGCCATATAAATGTCATCACGTGAAATAGGATATAATCTACACAAGACCACGAGCTTTGATATCATAAATTCCTCGAGACAAGATGGCATCGAGTTCATGCCTATTTTCTATCATGGTGACTTCTTGAGAATAGCGCCTCGCTCTGCGGGCATAATGGCTCCCGGTGAAGGCGCTGTCCTTGCTTTGAAGTCGTCACATATCTGCTCCATTGTAACGAACTCAACACCCTCATGCTTCTTCATGTGCTCAATAAGTCTCTCATGCATCAAGAGGGCATGTGGACGGCCCGATACGTCTGGATGAATGGTCAATGGGAAGATAAACTCATCGTACTCGCGATAGAAGTAGTCAAAGTGATCTCTCCAAATGTCCTCCACATCTCTCGCATTGACGAAGCCGTGACTGTTGGGTGCGTCTTTGATGAACATCATGGGCGGAAGGTCGTCCAGATACCAGTTGGACGGAAGTTCTACTAGCCCGGTCTCTTGGCCCCTGACGAGCGGCTTCATCCATTCGCTAGGTTTCTTCTTGTAGTCGATCTTGGTCCATTCATCACCAGTCCGCAGGTAGTACGGCTGGCAGTCATGGTGACTCATACTGTGGTCATATTCGATACCGTAATCAAGCAGGAGTTGTGCACCCTCCTTGCTTGTTTCCCACCACGGAGCAACACTGCCTCTAGGAGGCTTGCCCACAAAGTCTGTAAGCATTCGATACGTCTTGTCAAGGATCTCCCTTTGCTGTTCAATCGTCATATCAGTTGGGTTTTCGTGCGAGTAGCCGTGGAGACCAATCTCATGGCCTGCATCTCGAACCGCGGCCATGTCTTCTGGAAACGTTTCAAGGCTGTGTCCGGGAATGAACCAAGTCGCTTTGATGTCATATTTGGCAAGCAGCTTGAGAACCCTTTGGACGCCAATGGTTCCCGCAAAGTAGCCTGGAAAAAGTTAGATTCACCTTCGAGTCACTATGCAGCACAAGGTCTTGGGGCTAGGTTCACCTCTGCTGATGTCGTTTGAGGAGTCTTCTCCTCCATACGATCCCAGCCAACCAGCGACCGCGTCCACATCGACGCCATAACTGACGAGCACGCGCTTCTTGCCCATGGTGTTTCAGGATCGTGTATCCGCCAGATTGCCGTTTTTGGTCGTATGAAGAAATGTCGGTTGTCTTCTGCTTTGTTTTTTAGGATTGTAATTTACGCGCGTTCGCAAGGGATGCGGGGTCTAAGGGATAGGAGACGACAGCAAAGCTGATTGGGAGTGACAAACGTGCTTTTATGAAGTCATAGGTCAATGAACCAGTGAGGGGTAAGTCTCTTCTTATCGAGTCGTTACCTAGTTTACCGAACATTACGATAGCGCAAGTCCTCTCATAAACTTTGACATTCAGTGGGGTAGCTCGGCCTATCCAACTCATTAAGGCGAACCCAGATACGGATATTATGGCAGCGTTTATTGGGGTCGTACACTGTGTCAATTAAAGTTTGTTGACAAGGAGGTTGTCCGGCATCCGATTAGCATTGGAGTTGTTGATAAGAGACGACGAAGTTGGAGAAGAAAGTTACCAGATATGCGCTAGCCGACCCCGCACCCAAGATAAGGATTCATCTCCAAGTCACATTGTCAGCCTGGAGTTTCAATATCACCTCAAGGGTGGCAGGTCTGACAGTTAATGATATGAGAACGATACCTTGATTCAAGCTCTACTCGTCAAAATCCGGTAGATCAATTTGATTATTGCATACCATCACCTGTGGTCGGTTCAACATTGACCCCCGACGACGAATATGACATGGGCAAACATTCCACGTAGAATGCGCGCAGCGCAAATCTCTGAGGTTAGTGTCCCCGATGTTCCTTTCTGTTTTCTTTGATACTAACTTCAACCCAGTATCACAAGCCATACGAGTTAGTTGAGAAAGATGTGCCAAGCATTCGTGAGAATGAACTTCTTATCAGAGTTCACGCGGCCGGATTCTGTCACTCAGATCTGCAGGTTCTACAGGGTCAGTTCGGATCACGCTTAGGCATGACCGCGTCCCATGAGCCTTCCGGTACCGTCGTCCTTGTTGGAAAGAATTGCAGTGATAATTGGAAAATTGGTGATCGAGTTGGGGCTCTTAATTTCAAGAACTCATGTGGCCAATGCAGCGGCTGCGGGTTGGCGAAGCGGAGATACAATCGACTGGATCCCCGCTTCTGCAACAGAAGAGAAACGGCGGGATTCCAACATGACGGAGCATTTGCAGAGTATCTCGCTATAGACCCCGAAACGACAGTTCACTTACCTTCGTCCTTGCCGTTCGACCAAGCAGCGCCACTGATGTGCGCTGGTGCGACAGTATGGGGCTCATTAGAAAAAGCCACAGCCGGGCTAGACTCTGGAGACACTGTAGGCATCATCGGCATTGGCGGTCTCGGCTTCCTCGCTTTACAATTTGCTAGCGCGATGGGCTTTCGTACAGTAGCAGTTGACAGTCGCCCGGCAGGGAGACAATTGGCTACTGAGATGAAAACCCAGGATTTGAAACCCTCAATAGTTGTCGACTCTGGCTCAAAAGATGCCACAGCTACGATCATGGAATTTACGGGAGGAGAGGGACTCGCTGCCGTTATAGCCTGCACAGACTCTCTGTCAGCCAATAATTGGGCTCTGACACTGCTTCGGATTGGAGGTGTAATGGGTGTTCTAGGTCTGCCAGCAGAAAACTGGAGGTTTGATTCAAGTGTGATCATCTTTCGGGAGCTCACCATTCGGGGAAGCTATGTGGCTAGTAGAGAGTCAACTGAAAGGATGATGGAGGTTGTAGAGAGGGCTAACATCCGATCCCATATCACCTTGGTGGCCTTCGATGAGATTCCTGGAATCCTCGCGGCGTATCAAAACAGTGATTTTAAGGGTAGACTTGTAGTTAAAGTAACAGATTGAAATGGGGATGCACTCAATATTGAGATAGCAGTGGTCATAATTCATAACATGGGGGGACCGTGGAATCTGAATAGAAAACTGTGAATGAGGAAGGCCGGCCTCAAACTGTTTGGCACATGAAAGGGGTGAGGACCAAGGTGCCGATGTAGATCGTGCGGACCAGCGGTTTCAACCCAATTGGATTTCGGCAATCTCGGCATATTCGATTATCTAGCAGTATGCTCTCCTCCCCTTTGATTTGTCTTCTTCTTTATTCCTCTCCAACAGTTACAATTTGTGCTAGAAGCCCAAAGTCGTATCGAACGCTGAATGAAGCATTGCGTTGCTCTTATCAAACTACCGCAACTGCGTGGGATTGGGGTCAACCAGAGTTCTCCAACTTGGATCCGTGTTCGCCCCTTGCTTACCCCATCGACCCCTCCAACAACAATCATGGTGGGGTCACCAAGGACGGCGGGGTCTGTCTGCTAATTACCACCATACCATCAATGGCGACTTCAATGTGTTTGTCAACGAGAGCCCGCCGGGCCACTAAGCGGGCTAATGTTTGTCGTAAAAGCTTTCCATAATTTCCTGCAGCCTGGAAGTGGACTCAATTCTCAAATCTTTATGAGGAACCTGTTGTCTAATACTTTTACCGCGACGAACAATCACAACACATTGGTAACCCAGAAGACGAGGAGGAGCCCCATTAACTCAGCATGTCCGTCTTCTTCAAGGACATTTCCACGTTAGTAGTCTGTCATGTCTTAATTGAAACCCACTAACTAATTTGATTTTCAATGGATTAGAGATAACCCTGTGCAAAAGGGAGACGTTGAAAAACTCCTCGAGCCACTTGGTCTTTCAATCAAACCGGAAGAGTCGGCAGACTACCAAAGGCTCCTTGCCGCAGTCCATGATTGCGCAACCCGTATCGATGAGTTACCTGATTACCAGCCGATTCCAAACACGGAACGATATCCCCGCGAAGAAATACGTCTTCCTACATCAGGGGAGCAAGATTTTGGTCATGCATGGGCCTATCGATTCCTGATCAGGGGCAACTCTCATACGGACTCTTCTTTGGTGCCTTTGAAAGGTAGAACTGTATGCTTGAAAGACTGTATTGCCGTTGCAAGCGTACCGCAGTTCTTCGGAAGCGATGCATTTCCCCCGTGGACACCTTCCACAGACGCAACGGTAGTGACACGAGTCCTGGACGCTGGGGCTGATATCCTGGGCACGGCGACGTGTGAACATTTCTGCAACTCGACTGCATCTTTCACTAGCGCCCAGGGAACCATCGAAAACCCGCATGGGCAAGGATATTCTGCTGGTGGCAGCACATCTGGCGGTGCGGCTCTGGTAGGCTCAGGAAAGATTGACATCGCCCTCGGAACAGACCAAGGGGGTAGTATCAGGGTTCCTGCAGCATTTTGTGGTTGCGTTGGGTTGAAGCCGACCCATGGACTAGTGCCGTTCACAGGTATCACAAGCGGCGATCCAATCGACGACCACGCCGGTCCCTTGTGCCGGACAGTCATGGAAGTTGCACAATGCCTGGATACTATTTCGGGATATGACGGTATTGACGACAAGTCTTTGGGAGCTGCCGCTCACGGCTGCTACGACTTTTGCGCTTCTCTTCAATCATCCTCTGGCCGTTTACAAGGGGTGAAGATTGGTCTCCTGAAGGAAGGCTTCAACCAGGAAATCATTGAGCCCAGAGTGAGAGACCACGTCATCGCAGCTGCTCGAAAGCTAGAGTCATTGGGAGCGACCATTGATGAGGTGTCTGTTCCTCTCCACCTAGAGGGGCCTTCAATATGGACAATTCAGCAACGTATCGCTGGCTCTTCTGGTATCTTGGGAAGGACTTCTGGACGAAGAGGCCTGGGTCTTACCGAGTTCGATAAGGCTCGGTTGCCCTGGTCTAACTCGAGCTTCCAGAAACTCTTCCCTTCAACCAAGAACACCGTCATCAACGGCTTATATCTTTCTGAAAAGTTTCCCAGCCTGTATAGTAAGACTGTCAACATCGGTCGACAGATCAGGGATGCCTATGAAAAGGTATTCGAAACGTACGATGTAATCATCATGCCAACAACACCCTTTGTTGCACCACGACATGGATCCCGCGAGTCGGTTCTGGGTTCTTTTGAGCCCACAATTGGCCTGACAACAAATACTGCCGTCTTCAATGTCACGGGACATCCTGCTATGTCTATACCTGTTGGCTTTCTTCCTGCAAAAGACGATGGGCAAGTTTTAATGCCTGTGGGTATGCAGGTGATTGGTGGACTATGGCAAGACAAGAAAGTGCTCAATGTTGGGTTTGCCTGGGAAACCAACTTTGACTGGAAAAGTATCAATGGTCACGGGAATATAGCTCAACCCCTCCCAGAATCTCTGAACACTGGAACACACCCGAAAGTTGATGGAAGGCCAATGCCTGAGGTAAATGGTACAACATCACCAAGCCTCAAGCGAGTGAAGGTTTCTGTTTAGGCCCTCTATCATAGGCAGCCCCGATAAGGACTCTATCAATTCCATTCCAGCACTTACAGTCCATAACGTAGTATACATAGCTTATTGGCGTATCAAAATCACATTCATTACCGTGATTGAGCGCCAACGACTTCTTCCACCCTGCTCAACGTTTCTGTCTGGTCTTTAATGTGGATCATATTTTTTACGTCTCTTGGTATGTAATCTTTCATTTTCCCTGTGGGTGATTCGACGTTGCTCGTAATGCTCGAAGAGCACTTCAAGTCAGTGTTGATTCGTGTATCGTGGTCTCCATGCCTCTCCTCCCCGTGCACGTGGATCCTGGCGACAGAAAATGAAAATGCCAGGCTGTTGTCTTGCGACTCCCACATTCTCTCATCGGACGCCTTCAACGTAACTTGTCTCGTCCTTAACCCAACAAATGTTACTTCGGAAACAGCTGCCTCCTCAAACTGTACACTGCGCATTGTGCGGAAGATTCAATAGTTGGCGATCTAGTTGTATAGTTTCCCATACGCGCCGAATGACCCGCAAAGGAAAGGAGTCCTGGCAAGATATATCACTCGCAAATGAGTTGCGAATATCGGACTTTTGCACCTGGGAAGATACTCCATTTGACCCGAGTACAACGGCTGGCACAATCCATAAAGTCAAGTGCGATAAGGCGGAATCGTCATGCAAGCGACATATCAGGACAGGTTGGAAATGTGAAGGATATAGGCAGATTTCATCTAGGTAAGAATCAGACAGCTTGTACAGCTCCATCAGGCTCTTCATGTAGTCAGGCGTGTTCGTGAGTTCCCAGCATTGCTGTACTTTCTTGACGTAGCAGGGCCACTTCTGTCAGAAGCCGTCGACCCCTGTTTCTGCACACACATGGTTGTGCAATTTAGTACCTTTGAGTCTGCTATCAGACACGCCTTTACAGCAATTAATAGTGTACACAAGTATGCTTAAGCTACGTTGGAATTAGGTACTTCGATACAGTACCAATACGACAACAAGCATCTTGCAATCTCGCCACTAACACGCAGCCACAATTTAAGGGTCACAGGAACTGACAACAAAAAGCCCTTAGTTTTGACATATCCAGCCGGTTAAGAGAGTTGTCTCTGTTTTTGGCGAAGGAACTACAGGTTTATCTAGCATAGAAGAGCTCGAGGGCCCTCTACCTGATAATTTTGAATGCTTTCAGACCCACAACTGATATTTGTCATCTTTTTTAACTGAATGGCAGAACTAAAACATGCTCACATCGGAGCACACAACGCAAGCAGCAAGTCAGCTCCTAAAGGGAAAAGGACCAAGAATTCAATATTGTCATACCTAAAACCTCCGTAGAACAGCTACGATCAAAAGGCTTATAGTCCACTAGTAAAAGCCCTTCAATGGCTTGCAAGCATCTCATCTACGGACTCTAATATAAGTGAGGCTGGTTATGAACGTTGACTTCCGAAATACTTTAAGCAGTTGCTCTTGTCAGAAACTGAGGTACCGGAGGTCTCACACTTGAATACTTCAAGACGACCACACTTCATCTTTGAAGCAGATTTCGGGGCTGTGCTCTTCTTTCTGTTGTTTGCCTGCCCTGCTGAAAACTCGTCTCGGTTTCCTAAAACCTACCCGTCTTGGATTTTACGAGGGAAGACATAGCGATCACGTATACATCTGAATGCCAAGGCTTGGACGCAAATCATCCAGGTAGAGCACGGCATCAACTTGGATGGACCTGGGCAACCTATCTCTTGGCCTTCCTACGTCTTTCCACCTGATGAACTGACGGTGACAGGCTTTTGGAAAGGACTGCCAGCACGCAAAGAACGTTCTCATATACGAAGAGGATATTTCGCGTTGGACCAAAAAGCTTCGAATATGCAAAGGTACGTGCGAGGACTATCTACAAGCAGCCGACAGGGTAGGTTGTAGCTCCTGAAAAAAACGAACCTGCATACCATATCGACGTGTTCAATTCACTGCTATGCAGTTTAGCCCCTCATAACGAAGTGTTTGTTATGGCTCGAGTCAGTTTAGTGATAAGCCGCAGCCAAGCTCACAGTTCATTGACTGGCCTTCTCCCCTACTAATTTCCCAGTGAAGATTTAATTAGTAATATGCAATAAAATAGTTCGGAGGTAGTAGAATGTTTACCCATGTTACAGCTAAGCTCAAAGTGCCTCTGCTATGTCTTTCAATTGTCCGCTGTAATTATCAAAACATTTTCAAGAAATACAGACACCCTCACTACCCCGAACCTTCGACTCTAATTGATAGTGTATCCGCCGTCAACCACCAATGCATGCCCTTGAATAAACGAGGATTGGCTGGAACATAGAAACAACACTGCGTTTGCCACTTCTTCGGGCGTTCCCATCCGCCTCATGGGTGCAATATCGATCGCGGGTCTCAGTCTATGAATCAACTCTTCGGATGCGGTTGTCATCGGCGTGGCAATTACGCCTGGACAAACACAATTAACCCTGACTCCATCTCGAGAATAATCTATGGCATCTGAGCGGGTCATGTTGATTACTGCAGCTTTAGAAGCGCAATATGGCGCTATAAACCCCCGCCATGTTAGTGGTTTGCCCTTAAAGCAGAAAGATGGTACCACCTACCAGCCGCTGGCCGCGCAACGACACCGAGTTGACTAGCAATGTTGACAATAGCTCCTCGCTGGCTCGGATGCTCCTCATGCGGCTTCTGGCTTAACATTTGGCGTAAAACAGCACGAGACACCAACCAGCTACCCTTATAGTTGACGTTTGTGACGAGGTCGAAAGCAGCCGTTGATGTTTCGTGTGACCGCAACGATTCCCCTAGAATCCCGGCGCAACTAATGGAGTAATCGATACGACCGAATCTTTTGCTAGCTTTTCCCACAAAAGTATTGACAAAGGCTTCGTCTGAGATATCCCCTTCTTGACTTATCACCTGGGCTTCGGGATCGATTTGAAGAATTGCTTCCCGTGTGTCTGATAGTGACTTTTTGTTCAGGTCGGTAATAGCAATTTTCGAACATCCGGATCGCGCGAAGCCTTTGGCAACAGCGGAACCAATGCCTGCACCAGTATGTCAGGTTCCGGCCTTGGAAGCGAGGGGGATCTTACCAGTTCCTCCAGCACCAGTAATGAGGGCAACTCCCGGAAACCTGTACATGTTGAATATGGCAGGGGACTCTTTCTTTGGATCACAATGTCATACATTCAAGAGTCTGTCAGCCGCGTCCAAATGGGAAGTAAATCGTAGCATCGGATACCGTCAACTTGAATCAAGTCCTACGTACGCCAGCTTCATTTTCTGCTACGCCCAAGTCGCTCTTGTATCCAACTGGTGGATACTGCGGGGAAGCAGACGACACGATATCGGTGTGGGACAGAGTAAGCATCCAATTGCCACTAGGGAGTAGCATCCATGACGCACCCAAATGCCAAGCACTAGATAAACTACTATGTAGATAAACTAGAGTAACAGGGTCGTATCGTGTCAAGGGTGCGTGGTTACGAGTCAGACTCCAAAAGATAGCGGGCGATCCACGGCAGTTGGAGGTTATCTGTGAACGAGAAACGACCCACACGAATGTCAAGTCTTCTCCAACATAAGCCAAGGATGCCCCAATCCACACTTCTCTCCAACTTCCCCCAGCCTTTCACACCTCCAAGATATCCCACAACGTGATAATAGCATGTTGTCTCACAACGGCACGAATATACACCCACAGCCGCAGCCGCCGCAACCGCCGCAACAGCTGCCGCGACCGCATTCGACCCCAGTCAAGAGAAGGAGGCGAACCGGTAACGGCCCTAGCGCGCGTGCATGCCCTCACTGCGGGCGTACTTTCAAGCGCACCGAGCACTTGGAGCGCCATGTTCGAACACGTCAGTCATCCCATCCATCCTCGTGTTCCTATCTCCAACTGTTGGAGTGAACGGAAAGTTCGCTCGAACTATTCCTGGCTGTCGCATTCTGGACGTATTCTAGCTCGTACCGTGACCTGATGTTTGGGGCAATGCCACGTGCCGTCATGCTAATCTGCTGGTCATTTGCCAGACACCAAGGAAAAGCCCTTTATATGTCGATGTGGGGCAGCCTTTGCTCGGCGAGACCTCTTGACCCGCCATCAGCGGATCGCCTTCCACGAGGATGGATCCGAGTCCCCAGAGGGTCAATCGGAGCCGGACTCCGGGGAGAACCACAGCCCGGTTGAAGCTGACCTGGCCGCTGCTGTGTCCCTTTCAGGAATGAGCGTGGACCATTGGGCACAACAGCCACCTGTATCGTCTGCAGATCTGTATCCCATGGCGGTTCCAAGAAACGGTGCTCTTGTAGATGCTTCGTATCAGCAGAGTTTACTCACGGACCAGTTCTATGAAAACGGTTGGTTGATTGACAACGCCCGACTTTGCAACACGAAAGCTCACACGGAAAGTTCTAGGCAACCAGGATGCTGTAGGATTCGACGCCCATTTCAGAGAGTTCGCCAACTTTCTCGATGGTGTTGGTCTGCCAGCGGAATGGAGTCCATACTTCCATGGCCCTGATCGAGAAAATGAGGTCCCGGACTCGACAGTGAAGGAATCGAGAGAGGGCACTGCTACACCTGGTGCTCGAAACAGCAGAACCCGTCCGGGCACTCCGTTCAGTTCATGGCTACCGTCAGCGCCTACAGGTAATCGCATATCCGAGGCCCTGCCAGACACAAGTAAGTCAGCAATACGGGCAACATGAACCTGAAGCCCAGCTGACTCTTAGCCAAGACCATCGGTCCATCGATACCGAGTCGCAGCCGTACCGTGTCTCGGAAGAGCAGCGGTTCCGCCTCAACGCTTCCATAGAGACGTTCCGAGACCTCCTCGGCCCGGAGTTCAAATTTCCTTCCCGTCATGCTCTCACTCGCTACATGACTTCTTTCTTCGAAGGTTTCCATTCCCATATGCCTTTCATCCACACTCCGACATGGCGGATATCTGAGCACTCGCTGGAGCTCATACTCGGCCTCGCCGCTGTTGGAGCTCAGTACTGCTTTGAGCATCGCATGTCCGAGAGACTGTTTCATGCCGGCAAGGTCATTATGTTGGAGAGACTTGTGCACGAGTCTGACAAATTTGGAGCCAGGGCCGGCTCTTCCCTAAATCTTCACAGTGCGTCACCCCAGCGCCGCGAATCAAGGGGCATTCAAGAGAGGGACTGGGGCTCATGGGAGCCCGTGGAGACGGTGCGAGCTCTGATTGCTCTTATGGGCTATGCTACCTGGGAACCCAAGGTGTCGCTAATGCAAGAAGCGTTTGCTTTACAAACGTTGCTGGCACAGGTTCTCCGTGAAATCGGACTGCACGAAGAGAACGAGTCAGAACTGAGTTCAGAAAAGAACTCACCACAAGCTTCTTGGCATGCCTGGGTACGAAAGGAGTCTACGCGTCGGGCGAAGCTCATCGCCTTCTCCTTCATGCACACACACAGCATTGCATACAACGTGTACCCTGTTCTGCGAAGCAACGAGGTCGGCCTTCGGCTGCCGTGTTCTACTGGCGAGTGGAAAGCACAAACTGCATGTCAATGGCAGATTGCTCGCCGCGAGGCTGGGAAGCAACAGCTCTTCTTCCAAGATGCTCTATCGTTGCTTTTGCGGAACACGGACGGCACAGCGCCTGTCGACCCCATCCCGACACCCCTGGGCAATTATATTCTCTTGCATGGTCTGCTCCAGAGGATATATATCGTCCGGGATCTTTCATTGCCAGTTATGGATCACTCGGCGTCTTTACCAAGCGAGGAGGTTGACAAGCTTGAGTGAGTCCATCCTTGTATCTTCGGTCTGAACTGAGTACTGACCTCTCTGATTCAGACGCGGACTCCGGTCGTGGACTGCAGGCTGGCAACAGGCTCCTGAATCGAGCCTTGATCCGAATAATGAGAATGGGCCTATCCCCTTTACTTCCAGCTCTTTACTTGGACTGGCATACGTTCGGATATACCTGCACCTCGGTCCATACAGATTGCTGGAGACGCGAGACCCCGTACGCATCGCGAAAGCTATTAGTCGGTCTCCTGCAGTGGAACGCAGCAGCGGTGTCACTACCGCGCTTCTGTATACTGCTCACATGCTCAGCATTCCAGTCAGGCTCGGTGTCGACCGTGTGGCTCGCAGTCAAGCATTTTTCTGGAGCGTCCGGCACTCGCTCTCGGGTCTCGAATGTGCCGTCCTGCTCAGCAAGTGGCTTTCGTCTCTTCCAGTCTCCACAAGCTCAACGCCGCTTAGTGGTAAGTCAACCAACGACAAGTTTGGGCCATTTGACGTCGATGAAACACTGCTGACAAAAGACGACAGATAGCGAAGACAGAATACTGCATTGGGTCCGTTGCATCGTGGAAGAGGCCTACGACGTTGTCGACTTTGAAGACGATGGGCTCGAGACGCCAACGGATCGGGATCCCGCATCGCTGAGTCTAGCAGTCCTTAAAATTTGGGCGCACTTCTTCAAGAGTAATACGCAATGGCCGTTCATAAATATCATTGGGAAGAGCCTCGAAAAGTATCGAGAACTTCTTATGCATAACAGGCCGCAGCGGGTTACTTGAAGACACTGGAAGTACTGTGCACGATTCGCCGACGGACTCTGGGAAGATGATCTTATACAAGATCGCTTGGACGGAACCTGCAGATAACTCAGCTTGGGCGATATGACAATACGGTGCTGTCAATCATCGAGGATCAGACATCAAGACAGCGAGAGCCGAGGAACAAGCTGATTATTCTTGCCATTTCTAGCTCCCCGTGCTGACGGGAAGAGACAACTTCTGACGCACTCGTAGTTAGTATGGCAAATTCTGGGGCGAGCTGCACTACGGATACAACCAAGGCAAATTACTTGAAATAAGGAGGTCCATGACTTTAGGGTTTCCCGAGTGCGAAACATGCCGATAGCTGTTACTTTGACCTGACATCTCCGGGATTTTTCGCTGCCACTATTGCCACTCCTGAAGACAAAACTTGCGATGCTGGTCTCCCAAAGGTCTTATGCGTCGGCATGCTTCGGACGGGCACAAATTCATTCCCGGCGGCCCTTGGGGGGGGGCTGGGCTTCAAGCATGTGTTTTACGGCCTCGATACCCGTGAAAAGCCTAGTCACTGTCTGTGTCTCGAGATGGTGTCAACTCCAAGGGCCTTTCACTCGAGAGGGCCAGGACGAGCTCTTTGATTTGTACGATGCAGTGACTGATCTGTCATGCTTCTAGGCGGTAGAGCTCATCGAAGCCTATCCGGATGTCAAGGTCATTCTCAGGTTTGGGAGCTTCGAGAGCCAAGTTAGCACATGGGCCGACCTTTTCCTGGAGAGGGTGGGCCTGATCGTTGGAAATCGGGCAGGATTCGCAACGCAGAAGACAACCAGCGGCTTCTTTGGTAACACACGTACGCTTGAAGAGCATTGATGAAGAGGTTCGTTAGAGGGCGATCAAGGCCTTTAGCTGCCATAACGAGCGAGTCAAAGCTTGTGTGGCTACGGTGAGGCCTCTCATTTATCGTATCGGCAGGGATGAATGGCAGGCCGCTCTGCAAGTTTCTCGGCAAGGAGGTGCCAAAAAGAAAGGATCACAAACCAACAACGAGCGCTCGCATCAAACAAGAACACAAGCAGCTTCGCAAAAAAAGCTAATGGTTCAGTCGGTGAAGTTAGTCTCGCCATACGATGCCGCTATTGTATATGGCGTGGCTGGGATGTTTTTAATCACTGGTGACAGACAGGGCAATTAAGTAGCTGTGAGCCCTACAAGATAGATCTCATTCTTACAGCTCCTGAATCGACGTAAAATGACATTGGAATTGCAGAGCAACGACTGGCTGAGTTGAGAGCAAGTTGCGCGACTCTGCTGCGATTCAGTGCACGGGTAAACTTGACTGCCGATAAATGGCCCATGCAGGCTTAGAAGGGACAGCATGGAAATACTTACGTAAGGCAATGAAGCAATGGCGGCGGAAGCCCGCCCAATGCAGCAGCTGTGTCATGGCAACAACAGCAGCGCAAACTGCGCCTTGCCTACCCCGCCATGCGTCGTGCCCCCCCCCGCCCCGACACCATAAAATGAATCCACTCAATAACAGTGTGAGCTGACGTAGCGGCGCCGCGTTTCGAGCTTCAAACGTCCAGGCCTGCTGTCTTCACCGCACTCGCCCTTACCTAAGGCGGCGTTAAATACATATTTCAATCGTCTCCCCCCCCTACATCTCCAGTCAACCCCAGAAAGTCAATCGCATCCTCGTGTATCTGGTCCACACATCCAGCCCGCCAGCATGCAGTCTGGCATCTCCGGCACGTCTTTCCATGAACACCGTGGTTTATCGTTTGTCTCCCATGCCACACCGCTAACATACAACAGCCTCCCAGGAGCTCGTCTCCCAATTCAACACCCTCCTATCGTCCGACGACCAGTTTGGGCTCCTCATCACGATCGACTCGGAGACCCTCAAGCCTGTCCAGTTTCTACCCAAGGTCGCTCCATCCGCCTCTTTTGACGACAACCTTGCCTCTCTCCAACCTCACCTCAAGCCCAATGAAGCTCTCTACGCCCTCCTCCGCCGACACGACACGGCTCCCCACCTCACCGCTGTGACCTACGTGCCCGACTCAGCCAAGGTCCGCCAGAAGATGCTCTTCGCCTCTACCCGCCTGACCCTCGTCCGCAAGCTCGGCTCCGAGCACTTCCGCGAGTCGATTTTTGCCACAACCCCGGAGGAGCTGTCTGCCAACGGCTTCGCTAGGCACGACGCCCACACCGAGCTCGAAGCCCCCCTGACCGAGGAGGAGCGCAGCCTCGGCGCCGTCAAGCAGGCCGAGCAAGAGGCGAGTACCGGCACCGGAACTAGGGAGATCCACCTGAGCAAGACCCTAGCCATGCCCATTGCCGAGGATGCCCTTGCGGCTTTGAAGGAGCTGTCTCCTGGAGGCGCCAAGATCTTAGTGATGCTGGTACGCGCCTGCCCATCCCCCTTTTTCGTTGTGGGAAGCAGAACCCTAACCTAGCTTCCCTACAGAAAATCAACCCCGAGAAGGAATCCGTCGAGCTCGTCCCCTCCGATGACAGCCCTTCCAGCATCACTGAACTCACCCAGACCATTTCCCCTACCGAGCCGCGCTTCACCTTCTATCGCTTCACCCACACCCACAACGGCGCCGAGACGAGCCCTCTGCTGTTCATCTACACCTGTCCCGTGACCCCCGGCAATAAGTCCATCAAGAATCGCATGCTGTACCCTCTCATGAAGCGTGCCGTTCTCGAGGTCGCATCCACCGAGGCTGGGTTGACGCTGGACAAGAAGCTCGAGGTCGAGGAGCCGGGCGAGATCACCGAGGACTCGGTCCTCTCGGAGCTGCACCCCAAAGTGACGGCCAGACAGGGCTTCAACAGGCCCAAGAGGCCCGGTCGCTAGAAAGATAAGCGTGACATGACGTTTGCTGTTGTGGGAGTTGTGGTTCGCAAGAGGCCCCAATTTGAATTAGAAGCGTGCAAAAGCATTTATTGGAACACAACCCCCGAGCCTGTGGATCGGGCTGATGATAGACACACAATTCCATCCGCAATGCATTACCTCTATGAAAGATGCGCATTCTCGACCTATCTACATATTCGCATGGCTACTCATCCCCGCCAACAACCTCTCCATGACCCACTGGTGAATCACGACAGCCGCCCTCCAACAGCATGCAGATTAGACCCTGGCATCTTTGCAAACAAAGACAGCGGACATCCACCGCTGGGAACAAACAGTTCGTTCTCAAGCATCGGCGACCTGCTTCCTCTTCTACTCCTCGAAATTACCCCCGGTAAAGGCGAGGTTGCTCTTCTCCAACTTCTCCTTGAGGAATTCGTAGACTGTGAACGTCACGGCCTGGCCGGGCGCGACGCGCATGATGCGCGGCGTGATGCCCTTGTAGAAGGCATGGAACCCTTCTTGTCTGTATCGGATCGTCAGTGTCTGATCGCCCATTTCCCCACAAACTTGGAAGCCAATCCCCCTCCAAGGTGAACCCAACTTACTTGAACATGTCACTAGAGATCTTGGCAATCCGACTCCAAGCGCTCGTACCGTACTCGGCCGGAGTCTTTTGCAATCTCGTCTTGATGGTATCGATGGGCGCGTTGCTCAGGGGCCCCATGGCGCCACTGAAGAGCCCGATGAAGGTTGTCTGCCAGCCGGGCAGCGTCGTGCCTTCGAACTCGGGCTGGTACTTCTTCAGCGCCTCCTTGAAGTATGAGTAGGCCGTGAAGTTGACGGCCTGATTGCTGCCCTGCCGCAGCGCCGTCAGCGACACGCCGCGGTACAGCGCGCCAAAGCCCTCCTCCTTGACGACCGTGTATAGCGCGTGCGCCGCGTTGCGGTACTTGGGAATATCGAGCGGGTCGGCCATGCTGTGGTGCTGCGCCTGGAGGCGGATCTTGATGACCTCCATCGGCGTCACAACGGCCACGGCCTCCGTGACACCGGCAGCGAGACCGGCTGTTCATACAAGGGTCCAGTCAGCGTCTCTCCCCTCGTATGGACGCGGTCGACAAATAGGTTGTTGAGTGACTCACCCATAAACGTTGCCTGGCCGCTGACCACGCCCGTCTGCTTATCCGCCAGCGCCTGTTTGTAACCCTCGAAGCTCGTGAACCGAATGGCCATCTTGGGTACGATGCCCGTCAGCACGGCGCCGAGACCCTTGTACAGGCCCAGCGGCGTCTCCTTCTTGACGATCTCGACACCTGTGCGGATGAAGCCGCGCTTGGGTGCGCCGGGCTGCCTCGCGCGCCGCGACAGCTGCATCCGGACCTTGATCGTGTCTGTGGGTGGAAGACGTTAATCTACATGTCGATCGGGTGCGTCTGTGAGGGCAATGCGCAGGCGCATGCGCAAAGGGGGGGGGGGATTCAACGACATGTATGCAGGTAGGGTTCTTACCGAGGGGATGACACGCCAACGCCTCCATCATCCCAGCACCTCCACCAGCTGTTGAACTGTATTAGTCGTGATCGGTATATCTCTCTATCTTCAAGAGACGATTTTCGTATCGGTACATACCAATGAGGTTCGTGGCCGCTGAGGTCGGCGTCTTGCCGTCCTGCTTTACCTTGGACGCCATGGTTTACGAGGGTGACGCTGCGTGGGATCGAGGTAACAGAAGACAGAGAGAACAAGGCTTGCGCCGGAGTCTACAAAGAACAAAACAAGTGGTCTTGCTGGTCTTCTTAAAATGCGTGATACTTCAGAGCGAACAGAGAGGGGAGAGGGGGTATCATGTAAATCACAAGGAGAGGAAGAAGACTTGGGAAGAAGTCGGGACAGAAGAAGAAGGCTCGGAACAAGTCGTCGGGGAGATACAAAGCAAACATCCTCGGCGCCGATGATGAAAGCCACGGCAGAGCGGGCAGGAATCATCCATATCAAGGTGGCGTGTGAAAGGGGACTTGGAGGGGGGGTGTGGCTCGACCCAGAGGTCAAGGCACAAGCCAGAATCGAAAATCAGGCCTGTTCCAAGCGTTGGATCTGGCAGATGACTCAAGGTTCTGTGCTCCCAAGCACGAGGTAGGCGTGTGGGAGGCGTCCGTCCCGGGAGCGTGTATGCCTCAACGAGGAAGGCATGAGGAGGAGCAGCATGGACAGGGCCCAAAAGCGAAAAAAAGGCATTTGAGGAGAAGGCCCCTTTCATCCGCGGCACAACGTACTGGAGGCCAGACGCCAGGACACACCAGCAGACACCGGCGCCAGGGGTTTCGGTAAAAGTAAGCGCCAGATTGAGGGGGTGGGGGTAGGAGGGGCGTATGTATATTGGTACCTAGACTTTGGACGTCTTCCAGGCAGCGGCCGTACAAAGAGGAGGGGGGCTGAGAAACGGGAGTAGCACCTAAAGGATGCGCAGCAAGATTGCGCAGGTGAGTGACGCTGCGCAGTGCGGGAACGTCGTCTGGGTGGCTCAAACCATCGAATCTTCAGACATCTGTAGCGGGTTGCGACAAGATTGACAAGTCCATCCCGATTCGGCGGAACGGAGAGACTAGAAGGGGCCGGGGGAGGGGGGTGAACTGGAGAGAGGGATGAGGGGAAGAAGGCCATTGACACGACCGCAAGCGTACGCTAGAACACCACCTAAGTCCTCAGAGCATTGGTGAGAGCTCTGCCTAGGTACTTCCTCTGCTTCAAGGGAATAGATGCAAATCCCTGAGTGCCACTGCCGTTGCTGCAGCTGAAGGTCCAATTGGCTTCTCATGCCCTACCCTTCCTCCTCTTCGTCTTCTCCAATGGGCCAAGGTTTTCCTTTCGGCCTGTGACAATTCCTTTCCCTACGGAAGCGCAACGACGAGTGACGTAGTGCCAATGAGACCCGGTTCCAGCGCGGCATGCTGCGGCAGAGCACACTTGCGGCTTTGCCGACCCTAAGCCGCCGAGCTTGTGATTTTGCGGGGGAGACACCTGGGCTCTGGAGCTGGCGACGCTGGAGTCAGAATGTGGGGATCGGATACTTCCGCCCTTCCGACTGGGCCAGGGTCATTCGTCAGGAATTGCCGAGGTTCGGAGGCTGGTCCTGAGCACTCTTTACCTCTTTGGCGATCTCCCTCCATCCGTCCAGTCCAGTCTTGTTTAACACATTCATACGTGCGCACTATCCCTGTATCTGACTGAGAGGTGACAAAAAGGACCAACAACTTTACCACATCCTCATGAACCTCATGGCTCACGACTCCTGACGGCAGGACGAGATATGGGGGGAAATCGGCCTGAACCCAGAGTGTTATTTGCAGCTACGGTATCAGACGAAAAGTCACAAGCAGTGACGGACAGCACAGCCGCATACGTGTAAGACGGAAGCATGTGATGTGGTAATGTTACGAGTCGTAAGTTTTGGTAGTGGATTATATGGGGCCTCAAGCTATATCCTATACTTGGATAGTGAGAGCGTGCCACTCTTCTGTTTTCTTGTTTTGAATTACCATCCAGTTGGTTGCCTTTGTCTCCGGCAACATAGCTACACGCACGCCCCTAAACGCCACCCATATGATCGGGTCTTTTCCCCCTGGTTCCCGTGGTCCTCAAGGACGTCTAAATACTCTGAACAAGAAGGTACAAATAAATGGTAGCTTTTTCCCCATCATGCCATGGTGTCCATCCCTCGTAAAGTCGCTGTCGGGAATCATTACGCCAAACACCCGCCAAATGAGACAGGAAAAGAGGGGATAAAAAGAAAATAAGTCAACCCTCGGAGAGAGAAAAAAAAAAAAAAA
The DNA here is from genome assembly GCF_000149035.1 of Colletotrichum graminicola M1.001. Classification (NCBI taxonomy): domain Eukaryota; kingdom Fungi; phylum Ascomycota; class Sordariomycetes; order Glomerellales; family Glomerellaceae; genus Colletotrichum; species Colletotrichum graminicola. The sequence continues at coordinate 48,807 of NW_007361079.1, forward strand.
AGAAACCGAGCCCAATGATTTGGTCTTATGCAGGGGTGCCGCACTCTTCAAGCAGAGGGCCATCTGCCTCAAAACTGTAGAGACGTACTTCGCCATCTTCGCTTCCGCTGGCCATGCGGCTATCGCTGAGACCGACGCAGGTGACGGGACCAGAGTGGCCAGTGAAGGTGCGTTCGCACTTGCCGCTCTTGGGTTCCCAGACCTTGACCATGGAGTCGTTGGCGCCGGTGACGATGCGTAAAGTATCGCCAACAAGGCCCCAGATGCCCTCGACGTGACCAAACATGGTGCGAAGACACTTGCCGGTGTGGATGTTCCACACCTTGACGGTGTTGTCAAGGCCGGCGGTGAGCATGTAGCGGGGCGGCAGCTGCCGAGTGGAGTCCGAGGAAAAGGCGCAGCCGAACGAAGGCCGGTCGTCTTCCGCCGTCACCAGGTCGCTGCCGAAAGAGGAGCCGAGAATGGACGCTGCATTGGCAGACGCCGCCGCCGGGGTCGTACTCCGGCCACTGTTGACCGACGCATTGTCGTCGCCAGCGAGCGCCTCCTCATCCGGTTCAAAATCGTCGGGCATCAGCAGAATCTGCTGCACCTGACCCATGTGGCCCTCGAAAGTCTTGATGCATGTCTTGTTTCGCAGGTCCCAGAGGCGGACGGTGCAATCGTCAGAGGCCGAGAAGAGCGTCTGCGAGCCCGGGTCCAGCCTTACTTGGTTGACCCAGTCCTCGTGGCCACGAAGGCAAAAGGTTTCTTTACTGTCAAAGTTGAAGATCTTGATCGACTTGTCGATGGAGCCTGATGCCAGGTACTTTCCGTCGAAATCGACCGTGATGACGCCTTCAGTGTGGCAACGGAGAGTGCTGATGCAGTCGCCTGTCTGCCAGTTCCAGACTTTGACGGTGTGATCCAAGCTGCCGCTGAAAAGCTTATTGCCAACAAACTTGAGAGTGCGGATGCCCATCGTGTGACCGCTCAAAGTGCGAATCTCTTCCCCCGTCTCGATATTCCAGATCTTGATCTTGGCGTCGTACGACCCTGTGGCAAGGATCTCGTCATCAAACTGCAAACAGGTGACACCGTTGTCGTGGCCTTTGAAGGTCTTGATGTGGCACCGACCGTACTTCCAGTTGAAGCCGACCTTAAAACGGTCGCGGTACACGCTCTTCCATGGTCGGACTAAGCGTTCACGCTCCTTCTCGGTTCCCAACTTGGGCGCCATAGGCTCGCCCGGGTCGCTCAGGCAGGCTCGCTTCCTGCTGTCGTCGAGCACGACAAGCTCCCGTTTTTTATTGGCGTTGGGAGACGATACTGTCGCAATCTCCTCGGCCTGCTCCGCGGCCTGGACGGGCGCGGCCTCCTGTAGACTCCTGGCTTCGGCAAGCTCCTTCTGCTTGTTCCAGTCTCGTAACCTCTTGCGCTCGAGGAGGGGCAAGCCGAAACCGCACTTGGTACACTTGCGGTCGATGTGTTGCTCGCACATGCGGTGCCATACGACGTCGTCGTCGGCAAGGTCCCGCCATCTCCTGCTCACCTGAGCGGCCTTGCAGAGGGAGACAGTGTCGAGGTAGCCAAGTACCTTGTACGATATCTCGGTCGGAAGTGCGGCCATAAAGTCGATCTTGAGTTGCTCGTGCACTTCTCTCGAGACGGTAGACAGCTGTGGGAAGCAGCATTGTGTGATGATGCCCTGCAGCATTAGGTCGCGGTGCTTAGCGGGAGCGGCCGAGAAGAGGGACCAGACGTGGGTGATGGCCTGTTGGTCGGCGGAAGGAAGCTTATCGAGTTCCTGTGCAGGAGAAGTGTCAGCACAGAGTCGATAGGCCCTATGGACATCACGGCAAGGCAAGCTTACACTTTGGATTAAGACCATCTTGGACTCGTCAGCGGCGCGACGACACTTTGCGTCGGGGCGGTGACGGTAACAGAACTTGCTGTTGGGGTCGCGGTTCTGGTTGAGGCTGTTGTTGTTATTTTGGACATCAGGTTTTCCGATAGGAGCATAGATGCCAGGAATGTGTTCTCTGAGGAAGGGGGTGACGGTCTGGCCGACGAGTTGAGTAGGCATGTTGGCAGGGAACTTTGAGACGTCGCCGTCGTCGGGTCGCCTTCTATCACAGTTGTCTCTGGATGGATGGTTCGCTGTTGTCACATCGTCGGCGAGGGAAACCGTGGTTGAGGGAGCAGCTGAAGCGGTGAAGGTTGGGGTGCTGTTGAAGTATGAGTCGGACGAGGCAGATGTTGAGGCTTGGTCGTCATGACGGTGACTGGGCGACGACGGATTCGGGTTCCTGTCCAAGCCCCCCAGGTTAAGGTTCAGGGTCCGGGGATCCGGGACGGTTGACGTGCTTTCGAGGTCCATAGCCGCAATATGTTTCAGCGGGCAGTGGAGCGAAGCAAGACACAGTATAAAGGGTATGAGGGTGGATGGTATCAAACCATCCGGGGCAAGAGACGGACGGGCTTGCTTGGTGTTACCGGGTGTAGGGAGGTACAAGAGACGCAGCCTACAAGCGAGCAACAGGAAGCAGAGCCCCGAAGAGGGTCAGAGACCAGCGGCGGGGGGGCAGAGAGAGATGGGAAGGGAGCCGTGGACAGTGACACTCAAGTGACAGGTCGTGGGCCGGGTTGTTTTAGGTGAGGGTGAGGCGAGAGGACCTGGCGATGGCGTGCGAGCCAGGGGAGCGTCGATTCGTATATATGCTGTACGATTGCAGCGGCTGCAACAGGTTTGGCGTCCGTGGTATCTTTTGCTTGGGTAGGCCTTCGAACAGGCTAGGTAGACCAAGATGCGAGCCCAGACAATCCACAGGAACGGGGTCCGACTGGTTCAGAGGGTTGGGTTTGTGTGGAATCCGAGCAAGGACCCGCAATCGTGGTGCAGTTTGTACAAGTGAGCGCCTCTCTCTTTCCCTCTGTGGTACGCGCGCACAGATGGACGGGCGTGTAGGTATTTATGTTGGGACTCGAAACAGGTGGGTGTTGGCAGGAGGTTGAGCCGCTGAATGATTCGCTGGTCAAGCACAGAGAGGAGGACGTCGTTGCTTTTTTTCTTGTTGTTATTCTTGGATGCCGTCGCAAGATTTGGTCGACAGCCCGAGGAGAGTTGGTCTGAAGTTGAGACTCGAAGGGGGTGTGTTGCGTAGGTAGTAACGGCTAGGTTTGGACGAGGGTATGCTATCAGCGGTCGTCAAAGTGCAGCGTGGAGCCAGTCGTCTTCGCCTTTGGTGCTGGCGATGTCGTGCGTAATGAAAGGGGAAGAGGGTATCCAATGTGTCTTGTATCTGGCTGGTATTGCTCCTGTCTCTGATCCGTCCGTGAGAGAGGAGAAGAGTAGAGACGAGAAGGGGTCCTCAGTACTTATCCGCCGTTTCGATTGCGTTCGCGGGTAACAGAGAGGAAAGCTGAGCGACTGGGGTCAGTCGGGCTGCGAGCGATTCTTTCAGGAACCAAGGAGTATAACCAACCGCTGCCCAAGTTGAGCAAGCATAGCATAGCATAGCATAGCATAGGTAGGTAGGTAGACTACCTAGGTAGCATGGCACAACGGCGCAAGAGATTTGGATGTGGATGTCGAACCAAAGAGACGGGTTGGGTGCTTTGGGGCGAGAATGGCGTTATCGCTAGGAGATGAGCACTCCGATGGTCCGTGTGTCGAAGGAAGAAAGGCCTGCCTCCCTTTCTCTCCCCCCAGAGGTTCCACCCGTCGACAGCGGCTCCCAGGGGTCGGAAATCCGCTAAGGCGTATCCGTACTCCAAGACCCACTTGGATTGCCAGCAGCTGTTGTCCTGAAGCTAAGGGATAGGCGGTGACGGCTACCGACGCGGGTCTCGCTCCACAGCACCCTCACCGATAGCCGAGATGCATCTCCGACAAGCGACACCGCAGCTGTTACGTAAGGCGAGGTACCTCGACGTTACGGAGTATGGTACTGGCGCACCCTCTTCCGCGATGCACCAAGAACTAGGGTTTTTGCACGCCAGGCGATGGACTGCTTACCTGCTCGCATGGCATGGTTATTATTGTTTGAGCTGCCTGTGTCCGTATGTATAACCAGTTTACATTAGGTAATTACCTAGCAATCTACTCAGCGCTAACTTTGTAGGCTGTCATCAGTTCCCCAGTTTCATCATGGCAAGTGCTGGTCGAGCCTCAAAGTGGGGCCACAGCAGCATATGCCCAACATCTCGCTGGGGAACTCGAAAACACCATTCGGCGCTTGTGTCCTACTGTCTACAATACGCAGATACTATGTACCCCGACCTAGGTGGGTCACCTGGAGTGCGTTTTGCCTAGGTAGGCGTGTAAAGCAGACGGTAATTCCGTCAATCACACCTTCGGTTGGCTTTATCTGACAGCACGCTCGACCATGCACTAACATATACTGTACATGGTCAGGTGTCCCTCAATGTTTTGCTTTCACTTGTCTCTTTCGCCTCCGTTGCCTCTGGGGCCCAGGTTAGCTCATCGTGGCCACCTCTCGCGTAGTTTCTCTCTCGTCATCTTCTGGATCCGATCAAATCGGCGAGCCTGGAAGAGCACGAAGAATAAATAAAAAAATCTTCCGTTTCCACTGACAACAGCCATGGACTCCGCCCCCCGTACGCGAGGGCTTCGCTCCCGGCTTCGTCGGCATAAAACTTACGATGCTTCAATTCCTGAGCTCGTCATTTTATTGTGGGTACTTTGCTTGACTCATGCTGTTCGTATATCTATTTACCCTAGACGTAAAGAGAAGAAATACATAATGAATGCACAAGGGCTACCGCAAACTAAACTACGGACGGATACAATGACTGTACTCCAGATTTCTGTGCCGCGCCGAGTACCGACGATGAGTTTAAGGCCGACGCCTATGTCGCCATCCTGGCCGTCAATCTCCCCAATCGGGATGAGCTAACGCGAGCCTGCAATGGCGTCATTTTCTCAGCCCGCAGCTGATTGCAACTCTCTTCCGTGATTGCTGCAAGCACCTCATTCTTCTTCCAGAACCACATTTCTATCCGTATGGCTTCAATCCTGTAGCCCCATTCCCTCATCTCCTGCTTGGTTCGGCTGTATCTAGGTAGATGAGCATGATGAGGTAACCATCCATATGTAATCCTCATCAGTATTCAACAGTCAAAGGTGCCGCTGGTCCGCCCGTATCATCGGCTTGCCATCCCTGACCAAACTCAATCACCGCGCTAGCACCCCGGAGCTTCTTTGATTCTTTCGGCTCCTTCTCCCCGCCGCCGTTGAACATCTTTTTCTCGAAAAAGACCTTCAAACATGGCATGCCTTGTCAACAGCGTAACCCACCATTGGCTAGTAATTCATTGACTCCGAGATCTTCTCCGGCCAAGACTGCAAGCCTGCACTCCATCCAACCAGACAGACGACCGACAGCCGCGGTGGAGCCACCGCCACCAGACCCTGGATATCGCCGGCTTGCCCCACTTCCCCAACCCTTGTCCTAACCCTTCACCGAGACAGAGAGCTCTCTACCTACATGTTTGTCCGTATCTATTGATTCTACACTACCTCATCTTGTAGAGCTCGGCTGGGATGAAGGACCTCAAGATAAGATTGGCGGACCACGCAATATACACTTCTGCTTCCTCATGCAATGCTTTCCAATCTGGCACTGATAGCATTTCCCGGATCCAGCCGCCTACGTCCTTCCAACTACGTCTTAGCATCTGAGTTTTATCCTTGAACCAGATGACAGCATTCAAAGACAAACGGAAAAGAGAGCCACGATGGCCCCTCTCATCCTTGGTGTGAATCAATGGGCATCCGCAAACGAATTTATCATTTGGCAGTAGGGCTGCTCAGCATTCTGCTCCAGTACGCCATTGCCAGCAAAGTTCCCAACATGGGCAGAAATAAAGAAATCAGACATCAGCAGAGGGCCGGCTGATACGCTCGTAATGTAGACATTAGAGCTATTGAAGGACAGGTACGGATACTTTGGTAGGATTTGGATGATCAGGTCGTCAATCGCTTGAGCGTGGGCGACGCCATTAGGGCGGGTAAGGTTGTTGCCGCCTCCCCAGCGGAGGTTCGTTCACATCTATCGGAAGAACAGCCACCCCAGCTCGGTTGTTCCTTACGCCCTGGTTGGGCATCTGGAAGAACGACCCGCCGCCGTCACCGTGTTACAGGACGTTAAGTCCTAGGGTTCCCCCGCCGCCGGTTTTACCGCCACCGGAGACTCCACTAGCAGGAGTAAGCTCGCTAACAGGACCGCTAACACGAAACCGTATCTTTAACCCATTAATCGTCTTGTCAGTATTTTCTATAAACCTATTCAGGATCTACAAGGAGGAGAAACCTGCTTTATAGTCTCAGTAGTATCCAATACTACGGAGCCGTCTTTAGCCTGTTTTATGCCTTGCGGTACTCTGTCTGCTGCATCTAATGGAGTCTCGGCTCTTGTCTGTAGACCCCGGACGGTACTAAGTAGGGCAGTAAGAAGTACATAGGCGGCTGTTAAGTAGGTTAGACACTTCATCTTGATAAAGTATTTACTCGAAATTGCTGTGCCTTAGCTAGGGAGGAGTGATAATAATGCGAGAGAGATGTGAAGAAAATTCCGACCAACGTAAAGTCGGTCCAGCTTTACACTTAGTATTACACGGCGTTATCTTCTCCGACCACGGAGGTATTCTAAAGCAATAATAGGTATTGTAAAGTATTAAATTTCTTTCTTGCGGTGACTTGAGAGTCACGCCAAGGGTTTAGTCCAAACCATTGTACACGATTGTTTCATTCAGCATCAGCCGTCCTGTTAGGGTACGAGTAATGCGCCAGTGGGTGAAAAGCGCAATAACACAATCGACATCCTAGATTATAACCGTCATATTGCAAGATACGGTATGCGGGATGTAATAGCTGCAATTAGCCACTCATTGGCGTGCTTTTATCACGGATTGAATCGAGAAACATGCATTGAAACCCCCCAACCCTAACGATACATCATCCCTACTACGAAGTCGGGCTTATACAACGACGTATTGCGGCTCTTTCAAGATGCCATTTCTTGATTATCACAAGTCATTCTAGACTATATTACAATACGCGCCAAGCCCTTAGTATTGCAAATCATTAGGCTTCGTGCAAGCACTGGTCACCACGGTGCTCCGCTCGCTTCGAAGGGATAGAATTATGTCTCGGGATCCATCATTATTCCCAGACTGGTAGGCCGTAGGCAAAGTATAGAGAATCAATGGGGATTGCAGGAATTTCGTGGAGCCTGTCATCGAATCCCGCATCTTCGTTTCTTCATGACTGTGCCGATACGCATCTGCAAGAACTGAGACACCATGGATAGCAACAATGCATTTGTTGAGAGCTTACCAACTGACACTGCAGCCGCCGAGCCCATTATCCAGCCCATGGCGTTATCTGCCATGGAGACAGGAAGTCAAAAGCTCCCCCAGCAACTCCTTATCAGTCCTCCGTTATATGCCGACTTTGTATCTGTCGTGCTAAAAACGACGCCGTTAATCGCAAGCAGCAATTAACGCCTTATGTAGTACAACAGTATCAAAGGATGATAAAGCACTATAAAGTTCGAATAAAGACCAGTTCCAGGATTTAAAAACGATTTGAGGTAGGGACGGTTGATCGTCGTCGCTATCTATGCCAAAGCTTTCCTCGTGGCATTATTGGCATCTCCGGAGGCAAGTACGTTTCATCTCAAATATACAACTGTGTCCCAAACAAGTTATCGTTTGATCACGGCCACGGAGTTCCTTCAAGGTACACATCTATTCTCCATTGGTCAATCCCAATGCATAAGTAGCGACATCAGCTCTTAATGAAGGCAGCATAAACACCTGTTTACCACTACGTTCTCTTGCACGGCGGGACCTCCAATTTCCGTATATTATTTAGATTCAAGGCGAAGACGAGTGCCAAGTCAGTGCCACAGCATATAGATCGTTTGAATGTTACCAAGAATTTCAAACTCGTGTGGTGGAAAACAAAAGCTTGCATGCCGGTTTCTTTGACATGCAAAACCGCCCATGATCACAAGCCTAAGGACATGATTTACGAAAACGCATATGTCGTCCACGACCTCATCAACGTAGCACGGACCCAAAATAACAACTCTTTAGATCGGCATGCTACGGATGGAGATCTCTTCAATTAAGGATACTGATGGACAGCGCCGAGTCTGGCTATAACTACAACACCTCTCAGTCAGACCAATCAATTGGCGCGAGGATCCTCACCGCCAGAATCCTCAACCAGACTCAATTCTTTCTAGAGTATTACTGATATTGTCACCATTTGGTTTAAATTGTATGGCCTGCCCGGCTGTCCCTCTACCTCAGTGTTTGAACTTGTCAGCGGTGACACCATTGCTTTTCCATCGACGCTGAAACAGAACTTCATGTGTATTTCCTGCTCTGCAACGACACGCTTAAGGAGTTGACAGAATTTCTCTGTCGGGATATTCGGCTGATGTGGAGCCGATCCATGGTCACGTGATCTACAATCACGTGACTCACCTTAGCGGCTCACTTACACCACTACAAATATCTACAGCAACAACTTCTTCTTCTTTTTCCTATTATCTATCTTAATAAGTAACTAGTAGTTAATTAAACTATTACTACTTTATAATTATAATCCCTATAATACTAATACTAATTAGTAGTTAACTTTATAGTTACTACTACTATAGATTAGTAAGGATTATTAGAAGAGACTATAGTACTTTACTTACTATAGTAGCTTAAATTAAAGTATTAAAGTGCTACCTAGCCTAAAGATTATTAGTACTTAGGATCTTATAATACTTAGTAAATAACCCTTTAAGCCTTATATTTACTATATAATAACTACTATTACTACTATTAACTTTATTACTTTTAAAGAAGTCTTTTTCTTTATATACTACTTACTTACTAATAACCTTTATAGTATTTAGTATAATTATTTTTTTTTATACTTAAGTTTTTTTAAGTTTTTTTTTTTTTATTTTTTAACTTTTTTTTCCTCTAACTATTAAGATTTTTATCTTACTAAGTTTTTATCTTACTATAGTAGTAATAGCTTATATAAGATTATAAGTAAATAGACTCTTATAAGTTCTTATCTAAATAAGATCTTACTAGTAGGACTAGCTATAAAGTAGTTAAGTAAGAACTACCTAAGTAATCTACTTTTAATATAGTATTTATAAGTAAATAGCTTTTACTAATCTTACCTTTATATACTTCTAATATTATATTATTAGCTAGGCGTAGCCTATAGTAATTATAACTTCTTCTCTTAACTAAATAATTAGTAGTTAAGCGTTACTTTTAGTAAGTACGCCTCTTTTTATTCTTTAAGTAAGGTAAAAAAGGTAGAGGTTACTGTAAGATATTTGGCTATGGGCACTTAACTAGGTAGGGCTTAATAGTAGGTATTAGTGTATTATAAGACTTAAGCTTATAGAGCCCCCTATCTTGTTAGGCCTCTGCTGTAATAACTCTGCAGTAAGGTGGAGTTACTAGAGCCTTAGCGACTAATTACTAAGACCTATAACTGCTATTATAAATCCTTTTATAATTACTCCCCTCCCTAAGCGACTTTATCCTAAAGTCGTCACGTGACTTCCTTTAATAACTTAATAATAATAATAACAGGATATAGTCCCTTTTGTTAGCTCTAGATAGCTTCTTGTCCTTCTTGTTATCTAGATTAAATCCCTTTATTATTTTTGTTAATCTAGTTACCTTATTACTATTATTTATAGAATATATATACTTTATATATTTTATTTAGTAACGTGCTAGTAAATAGTTACTAAGTTAGATTATTAGATAAAAACAAAATAGTTATATAGAGGTAAATATATTAACTAGCTACCTAGTTTATTTTCTTTTTACCTATTAGTTACTTAAGTAAAGAGTTTTTCTTACTGCTAGCTACTTGTTTTTTTTTTCTTCCTCCTCCTTATAGCTTAGTAACCTTTCTATAATTTTTTATTATTACGTCTTTATATTATAATTTTTATTTTTTACTTTTTTACTTTCTTATTTTTTTTAATTCTAAACCTTACTTTACTTACCTAGCTCTTACTAAACTATTACTATAATATCTATTATTTCTTATATATAGATAGTTATTAAGTAGGAGTATAATCCTTATAAGGGCTTTTATAGCCTTTATAGGGGTGCTTCTTATATCTACTGCCTATTTAGTATATATTATAATATTAATAGCCTTATTTATATTACTAGTTACTATATTACTAAGTGTGTTCTTTACTAGGTTAATAAGAAAAAATATTTTATAGTAAGTTACCCTCTTATTAGTAAGTTATTATTATTCTTACTAATATTTATTTAGGTCCTTTAAGAGCTTTTTAGTACTACTTAGTATAGCTAGAATATAATAATATTCTACTATAAGCTTAAAGCTAATAGTAAGTTAGGTTTTATTAACTATAGTTATATTATTTTTACTTTTACTTATTACTCTTCTACTTAAGAGCGTATTAGTAATTATATTACTAACCTATTAGTAAGTAGTTAGAAAGTCTATCTTAAATAGGTAACTCTTTAAGAGCTTACTTCTTCTTATAAGTATATAGCTTTTATAATTTAAATTTTAGTATGTTTTAGTATATCTCTAGTAACTATTTTATAACTAACCTTTATTTTCCTAATATAGGCTAGCCTTCTTAATACCTTTAATAAGAATAAAATATATTCTTACCTTTATACTTTTTAGCCTACTTACCTTTATAATAATAGCTAAGCCTTTACCCTTAAGTTAGTAATAGAAAGCCTTAAGGAGTATAACGCCTATACTATTCCTAGTAATAAGATTAAGCACCTTAACTTATTCCTTAAGTTTAAGAAGTTTTACTACCTTATTAGTAAGTACTTAGTAAATAATATCCTCTTATATGCTATTACTATTTATAGTACTACTCCTATTAGTTATAGCTATAGTACTATAACCCTAAGTAAGCGTTATACTTTTAAAACTAGTTATATTTTTAGTAGTAAAAACAAGATTCTCTTAAAGTCTAATAAGGATACTAATTCTAATACTTTTAAATCCTTTTCTATAAGTGCTTATCTTTATAAGCGTTAGTAATAGCTTAGTAACCCTTTTATAAACTATCTTACCTATACTACTCTTTATAGTCTTAGTAGTTTACTTTTAATACTTACTTATAATAGTATAGCTCTTAATACTCTTAGCTACCCTCTCTCTAAAGCTTAGTAAAAAGCTATATAAGCGCTTAATAACGCCCTTACTACTACTAAGAATAAGGCTACTTCTTTTAGTAAGAAAATTAATTAGAAGCGTTTTATAAAGCGTTTAGGTCTACCTATAATCCCTAGGGAGCGTAATACTTTTAGCCTTACCCCTAGTAACTATTTAGTAACATACCTTACTTTTTATACTTTTTTTACTCTTAGTAACTCTACCTTATTAGCTAGTTATAACGCTATAGCTACTAATATTCTTAGTTATAACCTTACTAATAAGCAGGTAACTACTTTATAAGTGCTTAATAACACTCTTACTACTATTTAGGAAGAGGCTAAGGCCTTAGGTAAGAAGTTTAATAAAAACGCCTTCTTATATAACCTTAGACTATCTTTTATCTCTAGTCTTAAGGATAACGCTAGTTCTAATATTAATAAGGGTGCTAGCTCCTCTACTTTTATTAGTAATAACTTAGTAAAGCTAGTTAACCTTATTATTATAGTATCTAAAGTATAGCTTACTATTTTTAATTTTAAGGAGGCTAAGTAATCCCTTATTTAGGCTACTTACTTTAAGCTTACTAAGTAGTTAGTAAAAGGCTATAAGTAAACCTATAGCTTAAAAGCTAAAAGTAAGGGCACTACTTTTTACTAGCTTACTAATAAGGAGAAAGCTACTAATAATAAGTATAAAGGTCTTCTTAAGGCTGCTTATACTACTACTAGTGCTATAGGCACTATATATATTAATCTTTATAATCTAGACGCTTAATTATAGTTTTTCTTACTAACTATCTAGTAACTACTTTTTATAATAGACTTTATTTTTTTAGTTTTTTTATAGCGTTTAAAATAAATAAAAGGGGTTCTATAAGTAGCTTTATAAAGAATATATATTTAGTAAATAGTTACTAACTATACTCTATATATCTTATTTCTTATAAACCTTTTTAGTTTACTTTTTATACTTTTAGACTGCTTTCTATACGCTATTAAGGTAGTATAAAGGTTCCTATATATTATATTTTATAGGCTATTTAGCCTATTTAACTAGGTAGTAGAGATTATCTCTACTACCCTAGTGTATAATAATTTCTTTTACTTCTTATATATTATCCTTTAGTTCTAATTTAGGGAGCTTTACTAAGCCTTTAGCAAACTATTACCTATCTCTCTATAGTTCTAGTAGTAACACTAAGAATACGTTATATAGTTATTTATATTATTTTAGGAGGTAAATATAGTACGCTTACTTACTAATCTTTTTAGTAATTACTACTTTAATATATTATAGTGCTAATTTCTTATTCTTAAAGTATATATTCTTAGTTAATAGCCTAATAACCTCTCTATAATAGAACTCCTTTTCTTAATACCTCTAATTATAATATATAGCTTATAACTTAGTAGCTTTTTCTTATACCTTTACTACCTGCTTTTAAATATTAGTAATTCTCTTAATTTACTTTTTTACCCTTTATACTATAACCTTATAGCTAGGTATATACTTTATACTCCTTAGGTAATACCTATATAGTGTTATAAAGGGGGATACTTTAATAGTAAAGTGCCTGCTATTATTATATATAAATTTAGCCTTATCTAGTTATATAGCCTATTTATTTAGTAAGCTATTAGTATATAGTTATAGGTAGTGTTCTAGCGTTTAGTAGGTCTACTCTATTAGGCTATCCTTCTAAAAGTAATATATAGTAAATAGTTAGTAATAGATTACTTTTACTTTTATAAATTCCTCTTAAAATAAACTAGTAAATAGCTTATCCCTATTAGTAATAATTCCTTCTAGTGTCTTAAACTTATATTCTACTTTTTTATATAAGATTCTTACTATTTACGCTATATTTAGCGTCTTAAGGGTAGGGATAAATATTATAAACTTTATTATTTTATATAAGATAACTAGTATATAGTTATACTTAGCGCTATTATTATAAGCACTTAGTAATAACCTTATAATAAAATTTATTAAAATCTCTTAGAATAAGTATAATAGTAGTAGTAGTAATTATAGCTTTCTATATAGCTTATACTAAGAGGTTATTACCTTAAAGCAGTATTTATAGTTCTTAATATACTACTATATATCTTTTTAAATCTTTTCTTAATAGAACTTCCTTATAATAAGGTCTAAGGTCTTTATTACTCCTATATAACCTACCCTAAGGTTATTATAGTGTTAGTAAAGGATCTCTATTCTTAGTAATTCTACTTATAGGATTACTAATCTTCTTTTAAAGAATAAGGTGCCCTCTTTATTAATAGTATATATCTTAGATTTACTAGCTATACTATACACTCTTACTAATTATAATAAATAAAACTTATTTTTAGCCTATAGTCCTCTAATAAGTTCCTTTATCTTAGTAGTAAGGTGTAGTACTAGTGCTATTTTAGTAGTTATAAGCTCCTTTATAATATATTATAAGATATATTATTTTAGGATAATAACCTTAGCTCTAACTAGTTCCTTTATTACCTTAGTAACTTCTTAGTAAGTATTTACTAACTGTCCTCTTACTTTTTAGCCTTAGGTTATAATAGTAGTAATTATTACTAATTAACTAGTATGTCTAATAGCCTACTACTAGTATTAAAAAGAGGATTTCTTACCTTAAGAGCTACTTACTATATAGCTAGGGTTTTATAATAATACTTTTACTACTTATATATATACTTATATAACTTTACTTTTTTTTAAGGCTAATAATCCTTTAGCGTACGTTAGGTAGTAGCTTACTAATAAGCTATAACTTTTTTACTAACGTTAGGAGAACGTCCTTATAAGGTATTTCCCCCTTTATATAGTCTAGCCTCCTAGATAGCCTATCTACTAGGTTTGTCTTACCTAGCCTATGCTCTAGGTTAAAGTTAAATACTAATAACTTATATACTTACTAGGTAAGCCTTTTATAAAGGTCTTATATAGGTGTACTAATAACGCCCTTTAGTGCCTAATAGTCTGTTAGGATAATAAACTTCTCTAATAGCCCTTAAAGGTAATAAGACTAATACTTTAATCCCTTAATAATAGCTAATAGCTCTTACTACCCTATAGCCTATTACTACTTTATATTTATAAGCTTTTATAACTAGTAAGTAACTAGTTACTACTATCTCTCTACTTACTATAATAGTATAGCTATAATAGCTTTAACTAATATATCTATCTCTATATATATTATATATTAAGAGTTCTAGTGCGTAAGTATAGTTACTAATAAGAAAGTAACTTTTAGCTAATTAAAAGCTTTATTAGCTTCCTTAGTCTATTTAAACTTATATCTTATATTTATATAGCCTTTTAATAGTGCTATTATAGGTATAGTAATACTAAAATACCTTAAGATAAATTTATAGTAGAAATTATAAAACCTTAAGAAGACCTAAATATCTTTTATTAATACTAACGCTTTCTAGTTAGTAATTATTTATACGTATAATTTATTTATTTTAATCCCTTTTAGTGTAATTATATACCTTAGGAATTTAACCTTTTACTAGTAAAAGGAGCACTTTAATAGTTTTATAAATAATCTAAATATCTATAGCCTCTAAAGGACCTTCTTAAGGTCTTTAGTGTACTACTCTCTTATTATAAAGTAAATTATTAGATTATTTATATATACTATATAATAGGTATTAAGCAGCTTACTAAGCGCTTAGTAAACAAACGCCTAGAACGTTATAGGTGTGTTAGTTAGCCTAAATAGTATAACTATATATTTAAAATAACTATATTATGTTCTAAACGCTATTTTCTAGTAGTCTTCCTTTTTAATATTAATATAATAGTAAGTATCTTAAATATTTATCTTTAATATCTATTTTACCTTATAAAGCTTATCTAGTAGCTTACTAATTAATAATAATAGATAATAATTCTTTATTATAACCTTATTAAGGCCTTAGTAATTTATATAGAGTTATATTATATTATCTTTTTTTAGTATAAAGAGTATAGGTGCTTTAGCCTTACTAATAGACCTAGTAATATGCCTGTTTACTAAGTTCTTAGTAATATATTAGTGTAATTCCTCTAGCTGTTTCTTGTTTAGTAAGTAGATTAGCCTATATAGAGGCTTCTTCCTTAGTATAAGATTAATTAAGTGTTTAGCCTTACTATATACCTATAGTCTTATTACTAATTACTTATTAAAGGTAGCTACTTTACTTTATAACTCCTTTAGAAGTACGTCTAGTAGTTTTAGCTTTATTAGTTTACCTACCTTATATAAAATATAATATATATATATATATTTATTATTTTTAATAATATTATAAGTAATTAACTCTAGCTTTATAATAGATATTACCTTATAATACTATTAATTTATAGCTATATTTATCTAGATACCTTCCTAGCCTATAGACTATCTAGACATAAAAATATTAGGTTATCTTTTTTTTTATTTTATCTTAATAACTAGTTAGTAAACCTTTTGTAGCTACCTATAGTAGTTAATTAAGAAGAAAGTTAGCTAATAGGCCTTTTTTTATCCTACCTTTTTACCTATAAATAACTTAAGGGTTAGGGCCTTAGCCTTTATAGGCTTTAGGCCTAGGTGCTTTACTAATCTAGTACTAATAAGGTCTACTTCTAAGTATATGTCTATTACTACTTTAATAACTTCCTTAGTGTCCCCTTATAGGATAATTACTATAACTATAGTAGTAGTTCCTATAGGTACTTTTATTAGTTTAAGTATAGGTATTTAGGGTGTAACACCTATACCTACTTATTTTCTAATAAGTTAAGTTTATAGACCTTAGGCCTTATAATAATATTTTATATAGTAGTAGTTTTTTTATCTAGTTAGTAAGTAAACAGCCTGCTATTACTCCCCTTATTAGGTTTTTTTTTATAGTATTTACTTATAAAGTGCCTTAACTTATTATAAATATAATACTAGCCTGCCTTTAGCTAACCTTTTAGTAACTAAGTGTTATATCTCTTACCTCTTATTAGTTTATATACTTACTTTATTAGCCTTAATCCCTTAGGTATATCCTTACCTTAATCCCTTTTATATAGTGTAGGTCTTTATAGCTGTTTGCCTTTAGGTGTAAGGCGCTTCTTGCTGTCCCTTACTAATCCTTTAGTAGGCTGTTACTCCCTAAGTAACTATAGCTGTCTAGCCTTATAGGTAATATCTCTAGGTTAAAGGATAGGCACCTTTTATTATACTATTTTATCTTATAATAGAATTAGTAGGCTAAAGAAGTAGTAGTATGCTTTAGTTTTTAAGTCCTTAATATCTTTAGTGCCTAGGTTATAATATATTACTAACTAGTTAGTAAGGTATTACGTTAGGCTCTAGCTGTTATATATTCTTATTCTTCTTAGCTTTTACTAATAGTCCTATTCTTAGGCCTTTAGATTAATATACTATTAGTAAATAAACACTAAGAAATTACTTTACTTTAGGGGCTTTAGTAGGCCTTTTTTATAGTTACACTACTATATCTATAGGGTTAAAGATACCCTTAAAAAGGCCTATTTAATATATTACTTAATAGTACTTCTTAAGTAAAGCCTATTTCCTACCTTTATAGTAATAATCTAATTAGCTACTTAGGTGCTTATAGATTTTTCCTTTATAGTCCTATAGTTATAAAATAAGGGCTTCTTATATTCTCTTTTATTAAGACACTACACTAGTCTATTAGTAAGCTTTTATAAAAGGCGCTTATAGTGCCTTTACTCCTTATAATACTCCTTAACTATAGTCTTTATAGTTTCTTAGAAGTATAATATTATTACTTATATAAGGTTAATAATCCTTAGGCCTAGTATAGTTATACTAGCACTTTAGTGCGTACTTACACTCTACCTGCTATATAACTGCTTAGTAATAAAAGCCTTATTAGCCTTATTAGCCTTATTAGTAGCTATATAGAAATCTAGTATATTAAACTCTCTTAATAGCGTCTTTCCCTATATTATTTCTTTATTAGATTATTATATAGACTATTCTAGTAGTATACTTTAATTAATAGCTATAGTTAGGCCTGTTAGGTACTTAATTCTAGATAGCTACAGCTTGTCTATACTAGCCGCGCGTTAGTAATACGTTAGCAAAAGATTAGTCTGTCTAGCATTATTCTAATCTATCTTACTTATACTAGTTTTTTAAGAGAGATAGAAGCTTAAGAATTATAAGATATTTAGCTATAGGCACTTAACTAGGTAGGGCTTAATAGTAGGTATTAGTGTATTATAAGACTTAAGCTTATAGAGCCCCTTATCTTGTTAGGCCTCTGCTGTAATAACTCTATAGTGAGGTGGAGTCGCTAGAGCCTTAGCGACTAATTACTAAGACCTATAACTGCTGTTATAAATCCTTTTATAGTTACTTATATTACCTTAATTTACTTACTTTTTTTTATCCTTTAAATACTTATTAATAACTATACTATCCTCCTTACTTTCTTTTTTTTTTTAAGTAAGGTATAGTTATTAGTAACTAATATAACTTTTACTTAACTTCACTATCTTAATTAATCTAAGAAGACTACTTATTATTTACTTTTAAGTAAAGTATATAACCTTAACTTCTTACTTTTTTTTTAAAAAAATCTTTAACTATAGTATCTTACTTACTAAAAAGTAAGGTCTATATATATCTCCTTTTAGAGGTAGTAAGATCTACTATAAGGCCTCTCTAGAGCTATCTCTTTATATTACTAAAGCGTAAGGCCTCTCTAGAGCTATCTCTTTATATTACTAAAGTATAAGGCCTCCCTAAAGCTATTTACTACTATTTATTTATTTATTATTTTATCTCTTTATTTACTTTATCTCTTACTTATACCTCCTTATATTATATTATTTATTTACTTATCTTATTATTATTTATACTAATAGTAGTAATTCCTTTAATATATAGATTTACCTTTAACCCTATAGGTAAGGAGTAAGTGCCTGTGTTTAAGAGGTTAGTAAGGCTAATAGAGGGTAATAATAGTAAAGGAAGGACTAAGTAAAAAGTAAAGTAAACTACAGGCGCTAGCTAAGGTAAAGGAGTATATCTATTTATAAGATATTAAGGATCTATATCTTATCTTAAAGCATAGCTAGCCTTTTATTATTATATAACTATAAGGTATAACTAATTTAGCTAATATTCCTAACAGCCTTACCTAAGTTAAGTAATATAACGCCTTAAGTACTATTATTATACTCTAAATAATATAATATAGCTTTATATAGCTATATAGTTAATAGCTATAAAGATATACTACTAAAGACTTTAAAGAATAGTTACTTAATACCTTTAAAGGTACTACTTATAAAACTATTATTAAATTTAGAGACTACCTAATATATAAAGGCGTATAGGTATTAATAGTAAAGTTACTAACTATTACTAAATAAATCTACTATATACTTAAGGCTAATAATCTAAAGGTATAAACGCTTAAGGATATTAAAGAAAAAAAGAAAAAAAGTAAGGATTTTTACTTAAAGATTAATAAACCTAACTTTATATAAGATATTATAGACCTACTACTAGAAATAATATTAATATAAGATTAACTAGGCCCCTCTTATATTATTACCCCCTTAGTATAAGTTACTTAAGTCTAGAAAAGTTAATAAAGGCCTATTAATCTAGCCTTATTATATAATAACCTAAATTTTATTCCTTTACTATTTAAGTAAGTAAGTAACACTTACCTTTACTTATTAGTTACACTAGTTACTACTACCTTACTTATAACTTACTAGCTTACTAACCTTATTAAATTATACCTTAATAAGATAAAGTATAGTAAAGGGGTATATAAGTTACTTAAATTAAAGCTTATAATCTTTTATAACTACTATATAAAGGCTAAGATCTAATAAAAGCACTTTATAAGCGCCTTCTTTATTATACTTAAAGGTAAGGCTATAAAGTACTATACTAACTATCTCTATAACTAGACTAACTTTATTACTATAGTTATATAAATAAGGGGTAATTTTAAGAATAAAGAGACCTTTTAGGCCTACCTTACTAAGCTATAAAGGACTAATTTAATAAGGACTATTTTAAATAATCTAAATAAAAGTAAAGCTAAATACCTAGAGTTACTTATTAAGAGAGTAACTACCCTTATAAGAACAGTTATAAGGATTAGTACTTTATCTAATATAGCCCTCTATAACTAATTACTTAACTCTTACTATAAGATAAAAAAGTACTCTTTTACCCTTTTTAATTTATTTTTAACGTTTACTAGTGTATATAGCTAGCTCTAATTAGTAATTAGTAATATAATATAATTTAAATAACTTATATATTAATACCTAACTAAAAAAGTAAATAATTAATACTAAACTAACTATACTTATAATAGCTAGTAAAGTTACTAGTAATTTAGCTAATATAACTATAGCTATAGTAACTTTATACTATAGTGCCTTTTTAATAGTAATTTATAGTAATAAGCACCTCTTTTACCCTTATTATTATTTATAAAGAAGTGCTATATATATAGTAAGCCTAACTATTAGTTAATAAGGCACTTAAAAGACAAAAGGTAATAAGCTTACTATAAGTATAAAGAGTAGTATCTAATAGACTTTTTACTTAAAGCCTTTAACTACTTTATAACTAACTTTAAGGGATATAAGTTATTTACTTTAGATAAGGAAGGTAACTATATAAAAAGTAATAAAAATAAAGAATTAGGCACTATATTTTATATATTAATAACGTTCTTTAACTTATCTACTGTTAATAGGCCTACTCTTTTTTTATTACTATATAACTAATTTATAACCTATTTTCTTATAAAAAATAACTCTTTATATAAGAATCTATATAATAATAAGCTACCTAATATAGACGTCTTTACCCTTAATAAGTAATATTTATTTATCTTATTCTATAGTATTATACCTAACTCTAGTGTAGCTAAATATTTAATAGCTAAATATAAGTAGTATCTTGCCCTTTACTACTAAATAAAAGAAAATCTAGCTATAGATAAGTTACAGGCAGGTAAAGTAAAAATCTACTTTAGTAGTAGTAACTACTTTAAATTATAAGGGGTAATTAACGTACTAACCCCCTTTAGTATACTAACCTTCTATATAATACTATTAAATACCTTATTTCTACTTTACTTTATAAATATAGATTAGTATAGTATTAAATTTAATAACCTTACTAATAAGCTAATCTAAAGTAATATTATTATACCTACTGTTTATAAATAGGGCTATATATAGATACTACTTAATTAATATAAGTAAAGTATTACTTACTACTATCTTATAGATAATAAGTTATAGTAAATTTATTATTACTTTAGCTACCTATTAGTCTAAAGGCTTTATTATGTCCTCTAATAATCTAGTAATAAAATTAAGATTACAGCCTTAGAGAAATTAACTAAGGTCTACTACTACTACTAAATAAATATAAAGGCGCCTAGTTACTTTAAATTTACTTTATATAATAATAAATATAACTTTAAATATAAGATTATTATTAATATTATTTATCTTAATAGTAACTACCTAGCCTTATATATAGTTAATACTATAATATCTTTTTAAGTAGCCTATTTACTTAAAAACATTACTATAAAGTATATATAAGAGGCACTTTAGATATACTAGATTAACGTCTACCTTAGCCTAACTAACTAGATTATTACTAATACTAGCCTAAACTTTTATACTAGTAAATTTAAGTAGTTAGTAAGGTTACTTTATATTAATATTAAAGAAATACTAATTAAAGCCTATAATAGTATTAGTAAGGTTAAAAGATACTATATACCCCTCTAACATACGTATAATATCCTTTATAGTAGGGGCTATACACCTAAGGTTACTTTTTAGCTAGCTATTAAAGTAATTAATAATATAGCTAGCCTAAATAGCTTAGTACCTACACTACTAGTCTTTAGCGCCTACCTATAAATCTCTAACTTATTACCTCCTTTATTAACCTTACTTAAAAGGGCTAAAGTAATAAGAAAAGTAATAAAGGCTATTTACTAGATTTATATAAAAAGGTAAGTTAATAAGGTAGTAACTATATATAACGGCCTAAATACTACTATAATAGTAGCCCTTCTACTTTAATTTATAGTCTGTATTTAGTATAAAAAAAAAGGCTAATAAAGCCCCTTTTACCTTATTACTAGTAATAAGACTACTTATACTATTAACCTCTCTTAAGGCCTATAAACTTTTTATTTAAACGTTATTAAACTATACCTTAAAAATACCTATAATAAGTAATAATAGCTACTCTTTAAGGTAGGTAGGTAAGGTAATAAGGAGAATAATAATAATAGTATAGTAGCCTTATTACTTACTAACGTCCTTACGCCTACTAAAGAAATATATAATAGTATTACTATTACTATATACTTATAGCTAAAGTAAAAAGCTAGCTGCCTATAAAGGTATATTAATTTCTTTAATAAAGCTAGCTTTACTATTAGGCTTACTACCTTCTTTACTACTATAAGTATAGTATATATCTTAATAAAGAAAGAAGCTAACTAACTATTATTAATTAAGCTATAAAAAAAGGGTATTATTACTACCCTAAGGAAGCCCTTTAAGTAAGTAACTACTACTAAAATTAAAGGGCTTATTACCTATAAGGTATTTTATTTTATTTAATATAATAAGAATAAGTACACTAAAGTATAAATATTTAAATTATAGATTATTAATAAGGTAAAAGGCTAGAATAAAAAACTATATAAGAAATCCTGCCTTATTATCTAAAGATATACTAATAATAATAAAGAAGTAATTCTTACTTAGTTACTTATAATCTAGTAAGCTAGCTAGCGCTTTATTCTTACCCTTACCTTATCCTTTATTTATAATAATAATAATTTCTTACTCTAGTTATATAATATTACCTAGGTATATATATAGTTAACTACCTTATTAAATTATATAATTCTTATATACCTTTTATTATAAATATAAGACCTCTATCTAAAGGGCACTATTATATAAGTAGTAAAGCTGTTATATAGTATTATAGAGGTAAGCACTTACTAGTAGGTAATATATAGTTACTACTATAAAGAAAAGCTTTAAGTAAAGACTTTAACCTTTAATCTATACCTACTAATTACTAATATAAAAAGCCTAGACTTTAGGATTATTAGTATATAGACTAATAATACTATTACCTTTTTAGATAAATCTTTTTCTACTTATAAGGCTAATAAGCTTACTAAGGCTATATTTACTACTAAGGAGAAGTAAATCCTTACTATTAATAACCTACTTACCTTTAATAGTAGTGTAGTATCTCTAACTACTAAGGGGAAGATCTTTCTCTAATAAAAGGGCTAAGGTAAAAGACTTTAACCTATTAATAAAGAATCTCTATAAGCACTTAAGTAGTACGTTAAGTAATAGGCCTATAGTATATATATTATATTAGTCTACTAGCCTAAAGTATACTTTAACTACTTTATTATAGTATAATACTAATTACCTAATATAAATAAGATTAAGGCACTTAACTATTATATTATATAGTAAATAAATAACCTTAACTATAGTCTGTTATTTTACTTACTTAACCTTAAATCTATAAAGCTTTTTATTTTTATAAATAGATTATTTATAAATAATAAGGACTTTACTTTATAGCTAGGATTTATTATTATACTTACTAATAAAGTACTTATAAGTACTACTATAAGTAATAGATTTACTATAACTAGTAATATTATTTACTTTAGCTTAATAAAGTATAAGTAAGTTACCTAAAGTATACTAGCCTCTAAGATCTATAGTATAGTTACTAGTACTAACGTTACTTATATACTTAGTATAACTATTATAATAATTACTAACTGCCTTAAGCTACTATATATACTAATAATCCTTTATACTAACTTATACTTACTCTATAAGTGCCTTATTAAGCTTAGGACTATAAAAGAGAAAAGGCTTATAATTAATATTATAGCCCTCTAGTAGTTATATAAGTAATATAAGGTCTATAAGGTATAATAAATATAAAGTAATAATAATCCTACTAATAGATTTACTAAATTATTACTTAATAAGGCGCTAGAATAACTAGTTAGAAATAAGATAGTTTAGATTAGTATAAAAGGATAAGTTTCTTAAGCTATATAATAGATTATATAAATAAAAAGTATTAAATACTTTTAGGCTTTTAATTATTATTACGTTTTTAAGCTTTTTAGCTACTAGGCAGTATCTAGGCTATTTATAGTAATTTTCCTTTACTTTAGAAAGTTACTAGTGTTAGGATATTTAGCTAATATAGAGCTAATCTATAGTTATATAATCTATAATTACGTGACTTACCTTAGCGGCTCACTTACACCACCACAAATATCCGCAGTAACAACTTCTTCTTCTTTTTCCTATTATCTATCTTAACAAGCAACTAGTAGTCAATTAAACTATTACTGCTTTACGATCACAATCCCTGTAATACCAACATTCTCCTATTCAGAATAGGAGAGGAGATAAACACGCGGTCATGTTCAATTAGTGGGATACAGCAACGCGCCATTGGCACTGTCGAGGGGTGGCATAATACTTATATCAGCTTTGTATTGTTCTGCGCCACTTATCGACACGACATGAGTCGCGGAGGCGGATTGAACATGTTTACCGGCGCTATTTATGCGAGGGTTGTGCTCAGTGTGGTTGCCCTTTCAGATGAGGCAGGGTCTTTCTTAAAAAGCGCCGTTCAACAGCACTTGCTGCTGTTCATGGAGCTGTGGCTGGAAGGTCCGATTTGTGTAGTAATAAGAGCAGCATCTGGATAACAATGTGCCGAGTTAAGGATGCGAGATGCCGTAGCCGCAGCCGGGAAGCATGTTTATACTTTCTCGCGATGCTATAAATTTAGAACTATGCAAAAAGCAAGGGTCTAGGCCATATGTAACAACTGTTCATATGGGTCATGCTTGCAACATGTAGCCCATGATTAATTGCCGCGGATTCATACTACATTCCCATATAGATGAAGCCAATCCCTTTTCAACTAGTAATAACACTCCACGCTATAGTTGATCTGATCACATTCATAGACAAGACGAGGTATATTGGCGTTCGAAGCAAACTTATTTCGTCAGCAAATGTACTATGTCATCCATAACTGATAACAAGCGAATTGGAACGTTCGAGAACACGATGGTATGATCTATATCGCGAAGATATATATATACGTTATGTAAACCGATATACAGGAAAGAATTTGTACATGAAATAGAATGACCCAAGGCCGGACCAGAACCGCCGGCGCCACAATTGTAAACACCCACTGTGAGCCTACTAACATTTCACCCCCTCAAGCCAGATAACATTGGCCAACCTCTATAAGAGACAAAGCACCGAGAGTAATCTGCGGCATTTTGGGATTCATTTATACGAGGCGACGTTCGTGGATGGTCATGCGCTTGGCACGAGGAGTGGCAGAGGGAGTCTCCGCAGGGCAATCTTCCTCGTCGTCGCCGGCGGCCGCGGTGGGAGTGGCGACAGGAGCAGTGGACTCGGCGGGGCAGTCGTCCTCGTCGTCGTTGGCAGACTGAGTGGGAGTGGGAGTGGCAGAAGGAGTCTCGGCAGGGCAGTCATCCTCATCGTCGTTGGCAGACTGAGTGGAAGTAGGAGTGGCAGCAGAGGGAGACTCGGCAGGGCAGTCATCCTCGTCGTCGCCGGCGGCCGCGGTGGGAGTGGCGACAGGAGCAGTAGTCTCGGCAGGACAGTCGTCTTCGGCATCTACCTCCTTCGCAGTAGGGCTAGAGGCCGCCGTGGAGCTGGTGGCAGAGGGGGTCTCGGCGGGGCAGTCATCCTCCTCATCACCGCCAGGCTGGGTAGAAGTGGCAACAGGGGCAGCGGCGGTGGTGGTGGCGGGGCAGTCCTCATCGTTGTCGTCGGCGACGGCGGTCTGGCTAGGTGTGGCGGGCGCAGTGGTAGCAGCAGGGGCGGATGATGCAGGAGCAGCAGAGGAAGCGGGGGCAGAACCGGAGCCGGAGCCGGCGCAGGAGAAGACCTTGGGGCCAGGGACGGTGTACGGCTGAGCCTTGTAGGCGTCGTAGGTGATACCAGCGTCGGTGCCCTTGTAAGCACCGGGAAAGGCAACCAGGTCAGAGGGGTTGGTGCTGCCGGAACCGGTAACCTCGATCTGGTGGCAGCTGGGGTAGAACTGGGCACCGGGGTAGGAGGAGGCGGCGTGGAGGGCAATGATCTCGTGACGGACGAGGTACTGGCCGGGAGCAATGCACTCAGGGATGGTGTACTTGACACCAGAGTTGCCAGCCTTCATGAGAGGGGTCGCACCCCAGTTGTTGGAGGTGCCCTCACGGCCCTGCTCCTGGATTTTAAACCAGGCTGCGTCATTACCAGGCTGCCAAGTGGTGCAATCGTTGTCGGCGCACTTGGCCATGTAGGTGATGGTAGGGCCGATGTGGGAGTCGGGCCAGATGGTCCAGTCAAGGGTGACCTCCTCGCCGGCAGCAGCCTTAGCAACAAGCTTGGCGGGGATGGTACCGCTACCGGCGGTAGCAGCACCGCACTGAATGTCGATGCTGGTGACATCCTCAACGGGACCGTTGCTCTGGATAGCACGAGAGATGCGTTCAGGGGCGGGTTTCATGTACGGGTCCTGGTAGGGCTGGTAGAAAGTAAAGTTCTTGCCGCCGATCACAGCGTTGTTGACGATACCGTGAGCGGCCACCAGGGCCGCAGATCCAAGAAGAGAGGTGACAGTGGACTTCATTTTGGCGGCTGGAGAGCTTGAACTGGGTTTGGCTTGTCTTTGAGAGTTGTTCGAGAAAATTGCCAAAGCCTTGACTGTGAGAATAGCTTGGTTGATTGGAAAGTGAGTGTTGGCGATAGGTCCAAGGCCGAAAAGAACGAATGACAACCTGGTCAGGTGGAAAGAATGACAAAATTGGAATAAAGGAACGAGATAGACACACAAGTCAAGTGAAGCTGAACACTATGGATCGCAAGAAGAGATGGCAGACCTGATGAGGGCTGGGCAGAAACAATGATATATACGCGAGAGAGCTTCGCACGACGGTCTCCCAAGATGGCCGCTTGCACCGCCGTCTTGCCTCTCAACCCCATCAGGTCAATATTGAAAGGACCACTACCGCCGCTCCGCCAAAGTTTCAATTATACGCAAGACAATCATATCCGGCTATTTGGTGGAGATAAACATGGGAGGGGGATCTCGCGTATGCGGGAGATAGGCAGGGCTAGGATTCGGTATAGTGGGCTCGAATCTGATGTACTACGAGTGGTGGGTGGGTGGGTGAGGACCTGGGGCCTGGAACATGCGCCTCGGGTGAGCCAATGGACTCATGGCAACTTCTCCCACGTTGCCGGTTGCGAGAAGAAAAGCTTGGGAGACGTGAGCCCATGTTTCCCCCCCGAGAATGATAGGCGAGTGCCAACTGTTCCTATGCTGGTGTGCGTAACGTGGACATATAGACATGTTCCCAGGCTGTATCCGTAGAACTGGTTCGGACACTAACTACTACCTACTTAGACAGGTCTCGAGGTTAAGGATCTGTCATGTCATTATCAGTTAAAAGAAGCAAAACTACAGCAAACAAGATGAGACCAGGTGAATTTCCTCGGACATGGGATGACTTTTGAGAGAGCCAACTGCTGAAAAGGGATATCCGGCCGGGGCCATCGTACTTCGTCCCCACTCTTGAGCTTCGCTGGCCGAACCGATTGGCTCGTCCCGGCGTTACGCTCTCAGTCGATCCCTTGTCGGATCCCCGTCAGATCCCGGTAGCCACCCTGAAACCACTAATTCCTGGGACTCGTCCCCTTCTTAATTGTACCACCGAATTCACCCTGCGCCGTTGATGACTGCAATCAACACCTTACGCGCTATCTCTCGAAAGGGGTTGCCGGTAAAATGCCAGTGCACTTTTGGTAGTCTGCCAGTGTCTAACCTAATCTGGAAGCACTGCCACATAGAAGCCGGAAATACCATATTCCGTCACGCTAACCCTCTAACTAACCCAGACCCTAACCCAGACCCTAACCACCCTAACCACTAACCCTACGTATCTTCTATAGATGCATAGGCTTTTAAAGATACGTAGGGTTAGTGGTTAGGGTCTGGGTTAGGGTCTGGGTTAGCTAGTGTTAGGGTGATGGAATATGATTATTTATCTGTGTTGGGGAAATGTGGTGGTGGTAGTAGTGCCTTCCTAAATAGGCTTAAATCACTGGCATACTACCAAAAGTGCACTGGCATTTTACCGGCAACCTCGAAAGGTGTTCAACGTCCTGGGTCGCTGCGGCGGAGCCTCAGGGATTGTTCGTCAACGTACATAAGTAGGATGTCTTCTGCAGACCACTTTGCCCCTGCACCACGCATGGCGAGATGCAGGTATTTCTCTCCCCCATTCCACCAATCCTTTTGACGCTTTATCCCACCAGAGAGTCGCAGGGGTCTATGTTTGTGAGAAGTGAAAGCCTCAGCGTCTATCCGTACTCCGTAGGGAATCTAAGATAGGCTACCCTGCAACCATTCTCTCTCGGACATGAGCTTGACTGTCCAGTCAGCATTGGGCTCTAGATTGCATACCAGCCGTAAGTACTCCGTAATTACATTTCAATGCTTTGCTGGTACGGCGGCTCAGCTCGAAACGTCAAGCTGCTGGCATACGAGAAGAACAGAATCCACTATGTGAGATTGGTTTACTACCTACGGATAGGGCAGGGCGATACCCGCCTCCTTACGGTGCCGTCCTCAGGGGCTTGGCAATTCGTCCATTGCGGCGGCACGAATCCGAGCAGGTACGTTCGCGCCATCCATCGCCATCAATGGTTAACAGCCAGCGGTCTCGACAGTCGCATAAAGGCAAGGATATTTGTCCTCTTAGAGCAGCGTGGCGTCGTTGTCAGCCGCCGGGTCTGTCGGCTATGGCCTTTGCTACGGTGCGAATCTCCCTGCGCTTCCTCCACTCAAGTCTCCACCAGAGCCCAGCTCCGAACCAGACAACTGGCATCCACACAATTTTTCATAAATGTTCCACTTCAGGTGGCAGATCCAACTGGTAGGATTTCCCGCCCTTCCAGGTGATCAGCGAGCATGTACACATAGCCAGCCCTATTGCACATTTTTGGCTCCTGTCATACTCCATTCCTGGAAAGACTGAAGGTCGATGCAACATCGGAATGCTTTCGTGTGGAGAGTTGCTCGTGTCTGTGAACTAAAGGCTCCGTTTGTTCCATCGAGGGGTGGTAGTTTTCGGGCCGAATTGATAACTGCTTTACGCACTCACGCGGTGCGCAATAAAAATAATATCACAGGAGGCTCATGTATGTGTGGCGGTTGCCGTCAGCCACACCACGTGCTATGTCACATGAACGAGCTCGAGGGCCCCCTTTATATGGGCCCTCCACCCGGGAGATTCGTCTTCACACAATTCAAGCCTTTTCTTCACTCATTTGTATCTCCCTATCTGCTGTGTGCTCTAGCTCGTGAGATAATCTAATAGAAATTGTTATAAAAGCCGAATTACACTTACTATATTCTTTTGTATTAAATTGTATAGCTACCGAGTCTACCTTGTTGTTTTCGGACTAGTCCCCTGCTCCAGCAT
Source organism: Colletotrichum graminicola M1.001 (assembly GCF_000149035.1). Classification (NCBI taxonomy): domain Eukaryota; kingdom Fungi; phylum Ascomycota; class Sordariomycetes; order Glomerellales; family Glomerellaceae; genus Colletotrichum; species Colletotrichum graminicola. Next base: position 77,631 of record NW_007361079.1, read on the forward strand.
GTTGAAGTGTGCACCTTTTTCTTTTTTTTTTTTTGCACGCCGCGTGGCACTCCATTCTAATACACGAGCGACCAGAGTCTCCTCGCATCGCGTGACACTGATTCGGCCCTATGGCTTTGGGCAAGTGGCTGTGGCGACACTCAATATGATGCACTTACGAATGCTCGTGGGCACGCAGCCATTGGGGGCGCTTATGGGTGATGGGACCGCTCAAACCAAATCGCTTTATCATACAATCAAGCCGCAAGAAGATTGATTCATGGCTGTTATGCATGGGGGTTATTCAAGCCCTTAGGCAACTGTTATTAATTCTGTAGTCACTCGTGGGTATCAAGCTGACATAACTAACATAACAAAGCATGACATAACCGTATCGCTAAAGATCGTGCAATCATAAAGCGCCCCTACAGGCAGTACCGCATAATGCCATGGAGTGGCTACAAAGCATCAATGGTTCTGGCTGTGGTTGCGCTGTCTTTGCCGCTCGAAGATGGCCAAGCCGGATATGACAGCCATAACCGCCCAGCGTTCGCCCAGCTCGCCTGTGAGGCCACTGCCCAAGAATGCGAACTTGGCCTGCTTGGACAAGCTCATTTGGGCATCAGTCCACACTGCGACCACTTCCTTCCCGTCACTTCCCTTGAAGGTGGCCGGCCCGGCTGATTGGGCCATTCTAACCAGCTTCCAGCCCCTGCTCCTCCCATCCAGCATGGCGATCGCTTCGCCAGAGCTGGGCCTCCACTGGAACTGCTCGAGCCGTTCACAGTTCGGTCCAACGCCCATTGCGAAATAATAAGTTGACGAAGGAAAGTCAATCTTACATCCCAGTTCAATAACGGGTGCTCCTCCGGGACTGCCTCTTGATGCAGGAGGCAGCGTTATGCTCATTCTGGTGCTGAAGCTGTGATATTCCACTGAAGCAAGTGGCGGGAAGGTGGTTGTCGGCCCGGAGTGCAGGACGATTGGCGGCGAACTGCTCAAACCACTGTGCAATGACATGGCATAGGATGGCAGATTTTGGTGTTCGCCGAGGATCATCGTCCGGCTGAAGCTTTGCGTGTAGACATTAAAGGCCGGCGGGAACTGGCGGGCCACTTGCGACGGCGGCGGCATCGGCGGTCGCGGGCTCGGTGGGTGCGGTGTCTGAGTGTCAGGGACTGCTGGGCTTTGGCTGGGCTTTGCTTCATATGGCGGCGGGGCTTCATCCGCAGGGACATCCGCGACGGGCTTCATCTTGAGGAATCCGGAGGCGAATGGCATTGTGGAGTGGCTTATGCGACAAGTGGACTCGGTTGAAGGTGCTTTGCGAACAACGGTGCATTCCCATCATCATCTGGGCCTCCTTTGCTCTTGAAGCATTTGCGTTCAACATGATGTCAGACCAAATCCTCTTCACAGCCACATGCATGACCATAGTAAGGTGACACATTGCTGCCTTGCGAATATGATCTACGCTCCACAGCCACCATCTCTAGGGTCAGCCCAGATCGACATGACCACGTAAACGAGCCCTTGCAGGGATCCTATCAAGGGTATGTTTTCGGACCCCCCGGACACGCGTGGGAACTGGGATTGTTGTTTCCTAGCCTAGAGGCGCAGTTAGGCATCGGTCTTTGATCAGTCCTTGTATTCAAGAGATGCGCTACCGTAGGTCAGCATGACTCGCTATTAGACTGCGCCATCGTGAGAAGTAACATTGCATATATTTTGCAGTGCGTTATAGACGTCAGCCACATTTTTGTTCCACGTGAGCTTTCTACTTCTGCATCTCACTGACGGATCTTATCATGAACGTCAAGCTCCACCCTTCGCAACAACCTTGACCAAAACACAAACACGACGTCTCAATGAAATAATTGAAGTCACCGATACTTTCTCCTAGGTCTTTTACCAAACAGGCAACCGATGCCAGACTGTCACAGTGCATCTTGTGGTTCAGACAGGGATTGAATGATGAGAGCTCGAAAGCCCTTGAGGATTTTAATGCTGTTGAGTAGAGAACCTGCGCCGGAAACGAATGAGACACAGGCAACTCTCAGAAACGCTCTATTACTGTCTTGTCTCGACACAAACTTTTGACACGTTGACAGCTTGAGGAACAGGTCTAAAGTCATATTACCATGTATGATCGATGATCTGCGAAAGGGCATAGAGCGTAGTTGAAGCAAAGTTTATCAGAAATTGTGCATGACAACGATATCTGAGGGACATAAGAAAAAGTGTCTAGAGAACCGCCATCATGGAACGTATAGTTGGTATTTGGATATGAGCAGAATACATACACACTATAAAAGCCCCGACAATCAGTTGCGCCCAAATGAAGAGCCAGTTCTCTTCTGTCGGCAACGGAGATATCCAACCCTACAAACCATACAAAACAATACTTATAAACGACTGAACTGGTGGAAACACTTTGGGAATATCAAGCATGATTCGCCAGGCTGTTCGCTGTTGTCCCCGAAGAAGGGAAGAAGATAATAGTATCGCCGTGTGACCAAAACATCCGGTCTTGGCGACTATGTTGATAAGCACGAGATCTCCGGCCGGACGACCCTCAAATGTTGAATTTTACCTGCTTCGCACCTGACTTCAATGTAAGAAAGCAAAACGAATACTGGATCGCCATGATATTGAGAAATACTCACTGGAAGCCCTTCTTCTCTTGGTCGCATAAAAAGCATACGTCGAATCTTCCTCACCGTCGACTCCTTCCTCGGTGCCTTTGTCCGACTTCAAGATCTGCACGAAGCGTTAGTACCGCTGGTACCCGACAGGATCACGATAGAGAGACGAGTCACTTACATAGTCGAATCTTGCTGCGGCAAACACCAAAGCCATAAGCACAATCACCACCAAAAGCAAGCCTCCAAGCCCAGTCATGTCCGTAAACATTCTCAACATCTTTCTCATGTTCCTCACAAAGATCCGGCACAGGGATGAGAAATGTCGATCGGGCAGTGGTCTAGTGGGTGTCCTATGCACAGTCGTTGCGTTGTTCACGAAGCTGATGCTACACGGCGGCAATCGACGGCGATAAAAACGTCGAACAAGGTTTGGCGCAACCTAAAAGAAGTGAGGAGGAGAGGTCCTGACACTCTCCGGAACGACGGCATATAAAGGAATCGAACGCAACATGAATCGCGGGGTAAGACAGGGTCAACCATGCTCTGGACGGCAGTCGACCATCAGATTTACCAAAGGACAAGGCTCGCTGATCTGACACAGCAGAGTAGGGCGCGACGTTCGCGAATCTTATACTGTCACAAGGGCTATAATTATAGTCCACAACCAAGTGACCGACTCTGATACGTGGGGGAAGGTCAAGTTCCGAGTGGTCAAGAATAACAATCCGCCGTTGGCGGAATAATAAAGTATGGTAGACAATCATGCCTTCATATGCCTTACACTGTCAAAGACGACAGACACGTGGTGGTGAGGGCCGTCCACACACCACAACAGGACGCCCTGCGCCCAGTCTGATCGTTCCTTGTGCAGTTATCAATGGGTCTTTGGAAAGATAAGGCTTTTGTGGACCATCAGACTGGTGAAAGATATATATTTTTGGTGGGTGATAAAGGTTTCCAAGCCATAGTATATTTGTTTCAGGAGGGGGTGGCATGATGCTGACAAGTCTGGGGGGGTCCGAGTAGCAACGTTCATAAAGTTGTAAGCAGGCATTAAGAGTGATGGTAGAAACATTCGCCCCCCCCAAATATTGTTTCTCGTGCGGGTCACCGATACTCGTCAATGTCCGCGAGCAGTTGAGCGATTGATGAATGCGGGGAACACAAGCGAATGATGTAAGCAGCCCAGCCCAGCCCAGCCCAGCCCAGGGCAAGGGCGCCGCAGGAGGCGAGAGTCAACCGAGACCGAGACCGAGGTGAGACGATGGGTGAGAAAAAAAGGAGTGCAGGGAGTGCAACGGCGTTGAGCGGATGGCTGTGTGGTGTGGGTAGCCAGTTGGCTGCAGGCTGCAGAGGGAGAACGGGGGGTGCGTCAAACATGCCAATTCTACTGCATTCTGCAGCTCCTTTCAAAAGGAAAAAGGGAAGCAAGAGGAGAGAAACGTGGATTTGTGTGGTTGGTGTTCATTTCAACACGGGGAAGAAAGTCAAGGGACGAGAGAGAGAAAAGCCGGGTAGTATGGTCTCGAACCATCCCGGCTCCTCCTGCTATTCTCATTGCTATGAAAGGACTGCTAGACCCGGTAATTTTCATTCATTAGGTGTTGTACATGGATCATTATCATATCGAACCTGGTGACGCTGTTGTCTGTGTGCCAGACAGCGTCAGACGTGTAGTGTAACCTTTCCCTCCAAACGATCACTCAGTTGTAGAATATTCCCGTACCAACCGAGGATAGAAACAAAAACACTCAAAAACTCCCGTCTTCTTTTCTTCTGTTCCTTCTTCGTCTGAAGATCCGGAACAAATGCCACTCCAGAACATGCAAAATTCTCGCCCAAAGCGCCGTACCAAATGACGCCATTTTTGTACTTTTGAGCGGGCGGGCGCCCGTTCGCCCCCCCTGGAAGTGAGTGTAAGTAGGTAGAAGAGAGTGAGTGTGTGTGTGGGGTGGCGAAGGCGAAAGTGAGGGGAAATGAACATCTCACAATCTGACCACACGCAACTCTTTCTCTCTTCTCCCACCAGGGAGGAAACAAACGAGACAAACGAGGATGAATGGAGCAATCAAAACAAACGCCTCTTGTGACCGACCGGGGGACCGAATCCCGTAGCAACACGATCGATTCCGAAAGCAGACTAAGGCCCCCCTTTCCGGAAGACCTAGCTAGGCTTCGTCCGCTCGCAGCAGCGCTTTGATCTCGAGAGCCTCGTCGACAATGAGCGCCCAGGTGTCGAGGATGTAGTCGCGCATCTCCATCAGCACCATGACTGTATACGCCGCCGTCATCATGGCGAGACAATAAAACGCCTGGACCAACGTCAGCCCCCAACACTTTTTATCTTTATTTCTTTATCCCATCATCGTGGTTTGTCATTGGGAGAGATGAAGCGCATGCCCGAGCCGAGACAAGCAAGGGACGGGGGAGCATGAGAGGGAATGGGGGAAAATAAGAAATAAAAAACAGGAATGATGTCAGAAAAAGCTTACCGACAGGACACCCAAATCCCCCCATCGCACCAGGACCAGCTCGCCCAGCCCGTAAAGGCCTTCGATGCCAGATGCGCCCCCGACGATCGCTCCGCCGTCCAGTTTCGTGCTGTACATCATCCGCAACTCCTCGACGCCGCGGAATCCGTCGGGGACGCTCTGGAAGCCGTAGTAAAACATGCCCACTGCAAGCGGCATGGGCAGCGCATGGTACGCCCAGCACAGGCTGGTGAAGACCCCCCTCACGACCATGGTGACCAGTTCTCTCGGCGGTCTCGTGATGTCCAGAACTCCCCGCAAGAAGTAGTCGAAAACCACGGCGACCATGGTTGCCAGGGGATGTAGTGGCTGGGGTTGTCGTTGATGACGTGCTCGCTGCCGGACCATCGTCGACGAGCGCCTCGACGATGACTTGGCTTGCTTAGACTGTACAAGGGCGGAGAGCCTCGGAGCCGGATTGTACAGGTGGTGTTTCTGGTAGTGGTAGTTGTGCGGCCCCGAGAGGCCGGCACTCATGATGGCCTTTTGCGTGAAGGTCTCCGTTGACATGATGCTTGACGGAGGCCGCCCCGGTATATCTAGAAGATTGCGACAGATGGCGGGATGAGAAGGAAAGTGGTTCAGGGGGAGGGGGGAGCCTTTCTTTTTCGGACTATCCGAAGGGGACCCAGGTGAAGGGGCCCGAGATATAAGTCGGGTGGTGGGTGAGTGATGAGCGTACAGGTATCCGAGGTGAGCAGAGCCCGAGCTTGGACGGTAGAGGAGGTGGTGCTCGAGCTTTATGACATGCAGGGTAGCAAGGGCAGGGAAGGCCAAAAAGAAAATCCCAAGAGACAGTTGAGACCTGCGAGAGAGCTAGGATAGTGTTTGCTGTGCCTTAGCGCGGTCTGCTAGCAACGCCGTTCTCGACGACACCGACTTATGCAGTACGCGGAGGATTGTTGGCGGGGGTTTATTGATGGCAGTGCGTCAAGATGGGTGTCGAAGGACGATGTCTCTGCCGGGGTGCCGATCAGTCCATGCCTTTCTACTTTAGGTGTGTTGAGGAGGAGGAGAGGGGGGGGGGGGGGGGAGGTCTTGGTGGTTATGACTGGTGAGGGCAAGGTGAGGCAGACTTGCGTCCAGTCGTTTCCGGTCACCGACCGGAACCATCACTTACATATCCAAGTAGGTAGCGTTGCGCTCGTCCAGCCCAGACGCAAGTAAGCATGCAGCACGCATACGATGGGCTGATGGCTGATTGAGGAGCAATGTCCGAACCTGACGGGTTGGGGAGAAGAAAAGGAAAACAACGGGCATCGGCACGCAGAGGAAATGTCATCGTCTCTGAAGAAGTGAAGTAAAATTGCTCTCATCAGCTCTTTTTCTCTCTTCTCTCCTTCTCTCAACCCTTGGTTGCATCGACTCTCTAGATCATCGGTGTGCGTGCGTGCGTGCTAGTGTGCATCCGAAGATAAGAAACATCTTCTCTAAAGTAGTCTGTCTATCCAGCCAAGACACCAAGGCAGGAATGTTGTCTCTCAACACCGCGCCAAATCGAAAGCGAGATCCTCCCCTATCCTCTGTATGACCCTGCAGACGGATGGTCAGATAATATGCAAAAGGTGAGGAGCTATGGTATTCTATGTACAGCCACATGCAATTGTGCATGCATGCCAGAAAACAGACAAAACAAAAAAAGGGGGTGGGTAGAATGTAGTACTATCGATGTGAAAACACAAAAATAGACGCCAATCCACCCCGTGTTTCCCACGTTCCAATTATAAATCATCCTCGTTCATTTCTCCTGAAAGTGGCCCAGAAAAAACAACAACAAAAGCCCCGCGGCGATAGCTCAACCGAAGCTGCGGAAACGTTCTTATCCAAGCTTTGGTGCCGGACCTCCCCCGGTTGGCTGCTTCGTACGCCTCTTCTCCTCACGGACATGCCACTTTGATGCTAGCCTTTCGCATCCGACCGCTCCGTCTCAACCCGGCCTTGTCTTCCCCTTCCCCGGAGTCTTTGCCCGTGTCACCCTCGAGTGTTTCCGACAGCCCCCCTGTTGGCCTCTTTCGACCCCGGATCCGCGCCTCATCATCTCGTCCCAAGAATCGATGGATGGTGCGGTGATCGAGGATGCGCTCCTCCTTATCCCGGGGTCCAGCCTTCTCCGTCTTGGGCCAAATATAGCCGTAAAGCTTGGAATGTCGCTCGCAGCGCGGGCACGAGCTTTTGGTGTAATACGCGTTTTGCTGTACAAAGGCCGTCTCGCAATTCATGCAGCGAACCCACGCAGTCTGAGGCTCCGATAGTAACAGTGGTGTAAGAGTGTAGTCGCCAGGCGTTCGGGTCTTTGCGGGTGGTGTGGTCTCTTTGATGAAGGTGCGCCGTTGATACTTGCGCTTCTTCAAACCTGCTGCTGATGGCTTGCCGGCGGCCCCCGCCTCCACCGTCGTCTCATCAACCTTCGCACAGACTTGAGTATCATCAGTGACCAGCGCAGGGTTCTCCGTCGGCACCCGTGCCTCGACCCTCAACGCCTTTACAATATCGGAGTTACGGTTGCTCGGGACGTCTTGTTCAATTGACCCCACAGCCACGACCTTTGGCGCTTGCACTACGTGATCCTGGTGAGAGCTCTCGGGTGCCTCGTTTGTTAAGGGAACCCTGTCAACCTGCATTGACTTCGAACCGCTTCTGCCAGAGCCTGTTGTTGTGCCCGCGTTAGGCATCATCGCCGGCTTTATATCAACGCTGTCGCAGACAGCCGCTGCAATGCTCATACGATCATCTTGTCTTGCCGTTACATTTGTGATGCTCATCGAGTATGCCGTAGCAGTCCATCCAGATGGGCCCCTTCCCTTGGGTTTTGAAGGCGGAGACGGAGGATTGCAAAGAGATGAGATGGGGATCGATCTGGAAGCCATGACGGATGTCGTTTGAATCGAAGCGGAATTTTTAACTGGCATCGTGGCCATCGTGCCCCTCTGGCCCTGCTGTTGCGGGGAGAAGGGCGCTGCATGGGCCAGGACCTGCCCCGTGGACTCTTCGCATTCCTCCTCCTTGACGAGGTCCGACCTCTTCTGGCTCTGGCTCGGTTCCGGCGTGTCCTTCTCCGGTTCAGTGATGTCTGTCACCGAGCCATCTTCGTTTCCGCCGCTCGTCAACGACATGCTGCGCACGGACCCGGAGGACGAGCTGTCCCTTGAACTGACATGCGCTTCTTCGGTAGGGGCCGTGACTGCTTGTGTTGCCGATAGCTTTCGTCTCTTGGAAGGTGTGATGGGCGGCGTGACAAGCAAGTCGAAAGACAGCTCCTTGTCCGGTGATAAGACATCGGACATGGGCGAGCCAACCGCGAGCGAATCGCGGTTGGGCTTTCCACTTCTCAAACGGGACTTGGACACCCGGGGCCGAATATTTGGTGTAACGGAAGGTGTCCGGGATGAAGGACCACTACTGTCATCCCTTCTCCGCCGTCGCAACGAATATCCGTCCATGGCAGACTCTTCGATACTCCTCTTGACCACTACCCCCCCCTCGGCCGGCGCCCAACCATTGGTGCACCGATCCTCACATGTCTTGCAGAGGCATTCGCAATTGTCCTCCCCAAAGTAGTTTTCAGCATATGTGACCGTTATCTCTTCTCCAACATCAATGTTCCTTGTCGCAATGATTTCAATCGTGGCCGAGGATGTCGTCATGAGCTTCGCGTTGGCCCCGCAGTCGTGGTTCGCAAACCGAGCCGGGCCCATGAATAGGCTGGCGCACTTGCTCCTCGCAGAAATGATGATGCTGAAGTCCTTTTTACGGGCCGTCATCTCGCGCTCCTCCTCAGGTGAAATGTTGACCTGGGTTCCGGCCAGGTACTTGATCGTCTCGTTCCTCCGGATGAAGCGTCGGGCAGTGATAGCGGCCTCATGCGATACAATCGTGTACCGATTTGTTGAATTGACCTCAAAGGGGCAGTCGGGGAGGTAGACTTGTGTGTAGCGGCGCATGTGGCGTTTGAAGTCATCCTTCACCTTGTCCGTCTTGAGGGCGGCGAAAAACTTGCGGAAGCCATCGGTGACTAGCAGCTTGCTCTCGGCGGCTTCGAGATCCTTCTTGACAACAATTTCTTCCTGGATGATCCGAGTGATGTCCTCCTCGCGCACGCCTCGGGAAGGGTGATACGAATTTCGGTTCTTGGGTATTGTAGTCCAGTAAAAAACCTGCGAGGTGTCAGCCTTGTCAGTCTCCTAGCGCCGACGATGTCGTTCCCCGGCCGGACCAAACGGCGTACATGGTCAACTAACGCATCCGTCAGGAAATCGTCGTAGGAGGCAAGTTGCGCCAGGGTCAGCGTCTTCTTTTGCTTCTGCTTCTTGGCCGCAGCGCAGGAGGGCGGCATCTTGAGGTGGTTCTTGTAGCCGTCGCAACTGTCAACCTCGGCGCAATGAATGTGGATGAAACAGATAGGCGAGCAGAAGCGGAAAAGGCTAAAAGAGCGTCGACAGGCTCCAGCTTCGGCGCACAGAGCAAGGAGTGGACGAAGGAGCCAAGGTCGGCTGTTGGGCCCCCTTCGATAGCCCACGCAAAGCACAAAAAAAAAAAAAAAAGGCCGTGGCGAGTATGAGTGGCAGCTGGGTCAAGATGTATCGCAGGTGTCCACTGAGGGTCGGCAGCAGTCGTAGGTGCAACTGGGAAGAGGGCTGTTGCCGTCCCAAGAAAGGCGCAAGATTTGGGTGATTAAAGGGTCAGCTCGGGTTGGGTATCGTCATTTCTTCCGGTTCAAGGGGGCATAAAGAAGCAACGAGGACAGGCCGGTCTGAGTATGCAGGCGGTGGGGATTCAATGCGCAAGATCGTAGATCATGTCAGCGAGACTAGCCGTCTGTCTGCTGAGATACAGGATCAAGAAATGAATGAATATGGGGAGCAAAATAGCTTAACCCTCCAAAAGGGAGACCGGACTGACAATAGGCGACGCAGGGACGGATAAGGAGGTTGATAGCGAAGTGAGATGAGGGAGTGAAATGAGAAGCGAGAATGAATGAGGTGAGGTTGGGCTGGGCTGGCCTGAAAGGGACAATGGGAGTCGCCCGTCTGTCCCAGTTTAATTCGCTCTTTCCCAACCAAGCGGAAGAGTTGGTTTTCCGCTTATGGCAATAGGTACGTATGTGTGTGCGTGTGTGTGTGTGTGTGTGTGTGTGTGTGTGTGAGTGTGTGTGTCTGTGTATGTGTCCCTCTCCAGCTCAATTCAGTTCCTGCAAAGCCCAATCGAACGGAGTAAGCCTAGGGGAGGAAGAGAAACGGCACAGGCTCGCCGGAGGAGAGAGAGAGAGGAAGATAGCGAGATGGATTGCGCCTTGAGTCGGGCGGTTTGAGCCAATGACGAGTTGCAAAACCGATAATCATCATTGGGGTGACACCCCCCAGCTGAGACGTCAAAATAGTCGCACAGACCAAGTTTGGAAGGCGATCTCGGCCAATCAGATGTACGTCAGCCGATATAACCAGCCCAGCCTCAGCAGCCCAGCAACCAGCACAAGGACCCGCTTCCAAATCAATGATCTGGAAAGATGCCGGGCCTACGTTTTGCCGTTCTTCCGGCGGCCCTTCGAATTTCAACTTTGCAGGTCCACCTATTCGAGATAGCCTCAGCGAAAGTGACCAGCCAGCTAGGGTATATCTGGTAATCCATAGCCCACTAGACACCGCGCCGCCAGAATGATTCAATTAAAGGTTGCCGTTGTTCCTAATGAGCTTTCAAATCTTCGTGTATACTGACATAATGCTAGACAATGCTACAATGCATCGACAACTCGGGCGCCGCAATGGTCGAGTGCGCGATGGTTGTCGGCCAGAAGAAACTCGCCCGCATTGGTACGAATCCCCCACTGCCCACAACGGAATCCCTCACCTCACGATCGAACTCGACTTATAACATGGGAATGAAATAGGTGACAGGATAGTCGTCGTCGTTCAGAAGCACCGCGGCGCCGGTGACGGTGGCATGGCCGGCTCCTCGGCCGCGAACAAGGTCAAGCGCGGTGACATGCGACACGCCGTCATCGTCCGCACCAAGCAGAAGACCACCCGCCCCGACGGCAGCGTCATCCGATTCGACGACAACGCCTGCGTCCTGATCAACAAGGCTGGTGACCCTGTCGGTACGCGCATCAACGGTGTTGTTGGCGCTGAGCTGAGGAGGAAGAAGTGGAGCAAGATCCTGTCCATGGCACCCATGCACGCATAGGAGGACAATTGCTGGGATTTGGATGATGTAGAAGCTACCTAGACGTGTAGCATGTATGTGTACATGTACAGGAAATTCATCACCGGTATGTGGAAGTGTATTATAGCAAAGCATGAGCCGGCGTTATTAGGGTTGGCAGACGATACCAATCTCCATCAAACATAAAGACTATTCACAAAGTGTACGAAGCCATCCCAAGCTCAGGAGGTGAGGGATGTAATCGAGAATGAGCCTGTCCGGTTGTGGGACATCCATTATTGAGTGTTATAAAGCTGAAGACAAGAACCGTTACCCCGTAGCCATTCCCCCTCCATTTGAAAGCTCAAACGCCATAATACTCCGTACGATGCAATTCTTTTATATATCCTCCGCCAACACAATCCTCGGGTATCGTCAAAGGTCACATCTTTTACTGGAAGATGTGACCACAATCGCAGCAAACGTAGAACAATTTCTGCACACATGCAGGTCAGCCAGTTGTTGTGCCCCCCAAAGGGATTAGGCAACATGTGAGACATACCATACCCGTCTCGGCGCTTCGCTGCTGAGACTGGAAGAAAACAGCCTCACCGCCCCTGCAGACGGGGCATTCCTTGTTCGATCGTGGAAGCTAGATCCGGGCAAGATGCAGTGTCAGCCAGCTGATCACAAAGGAGGTCTCGAATCCAAAATGGAAGCAAAAATCCATTGCAATAGCCAACCCAGCACCGCCGGGCGCGGGGGAAAGATGGAGCGAGATATCCAGGAACGATTTCGTGTCGCAAATGTCAAATCACTGGTTGGCCGCAAGCTGGAAGGTTGGCCACGAAATATTGCGGTTCGCCGAGATGGGCTCCTGGTTGAGGGTGATGCCGGCAAGGCCTTGGTTGATATTGTCGGAGGTGACCGACTCCTTCTCCTCGTCGTACTCGTCGAGAGCTTCGTCTTCGGCCATGTCCATCAGATCGTCCCACGTGATTTCCGTCTTCTTGCTCTGGGAATCGTCGGGCTGGACAACGACGGCCGAGACATTGAAGTCGTCGGACGGGTTACCGCAGCCACTGCACAGGATGGCGTAGCCGCAACCGATGCATACAACAGGGGCAAGAATAGACTGGGAATCACCTACAGTAGGATCCGAGCCCACGTCCTGGGTTACACCGGCCGTCTCGCCAGCGGCGTTATTCATGATGTTGCGGAAGACGCAAGTCGACTGGGCTTCCTCGGTAAACTGGCAGGTTCGGCAAGTGAACTGCAGGCGATGGGTTTCTTCGTCCTCCTTCGGGTAGAGCATGTTGGAGCATTCGGAGCAGAAGCGGAAGGTGATCTGCTCGAGCTTCTTGTTCGCCTCGTCCTGAGAGGTGGTAGACATTGGGGTCGCCATCGTGTCGGCCGCTCGCAAAGCGATTCGTGTATCGAGAGAATGGATTTGGGGTCGAATAAAACAGTGCGATGTTTTCTTTCGTAGGTCGTGTTGCGTATAACTGCTGGCCAAAATGGTTTTTTTTTCTGCGAGCCGATGGAGGCTGGTGTGGTGTTGGTGAAAAGTCAAGGGCAGAGAGGATAGGTTGGAAAAGCGAAGGAGAAGGTGCAGCGCAAATAACGAAAGGTGCACGGCTTCCTTTTGCGTGAATGTGTGGCGGGGGGTAACAAAAAGGTGGGACTATCGGTCAGCAATGAACCTGCCTGATGTAGAAGGTCTGTTAGTGAGTCACTATCCAGGTGAAGCACTACTTAGGCATAGGAATTCCTTAAAGCTCGAGCAACCTTGGTTGATAGGGAAATTTATTTACAAGACTTTATGGTACTGTCTTTCTATCTAGGAGCCTTCGTCTGCAGCTGCCTTGAAAATCGAGCCGGCTTTTTGGAGTTGGCGCTAAGTTGTTTATTCAGTGATGCTTACCTGTAGTCCATTGCCCCGGCGTCATCCAAGGCTCTTTGGGTCAATATAAGCAGAGCCATCGGCGTTGAAATCAATATGCGACATGATAATCCAGCCGAACGCATCTTGAAATATATGTACAGGACATAGTTGAGGGGCGCTCTCAGGAAACTCGTTCATGGAATAGGGAGCTGGTTGACTCGTCACGTGAAGTTTGACCAACATCATTTTGTGGCTTGTGGTGCCTGGATTCACCAGCTACGATTTAGAGCGACTGCAAGCGAAGTCAGAACAATGTGTGTTACATAGGAACTGCCGTGAGCTCGGCTTCGAAGCAGGGTTTACACACTTCTTGGGGAGCGGAACGACATGGTGGAGGGTGAGATTCGATCAATCGAATAAGGAAGCTGACGAAGCGGCCACGAGAGGCTTTAGCCCACGTGATGAAGCAGATAGAGGACCTACCGGTAAGGTAAATATACGGTGCTACAAGGCCGTCGCTCTTGAGGGCCGCAAAGGCCTTCTCCGCCCTGCAAATGGTTGGTGCTTGGTTGCTTCCCTGTCGTTACCAGAGGTCAGCAGATCCACCCCGTAACACACCCCTCACTTCCTTCCGCCAACGCTTGTTGGTGTGGCCGCTCCTGCTGAAGCTTGCCTGTCCCCGCCTTTCTAGGTACGTAACTTCCTACCTACCTACGGAGTACGGATACAGATGGTACCTACGTGGTACGCCGTGTGTGTGTTTTTTTTTTCTTCTTTGCAGAGTGAAGGAGTAACCCGTAACCCCGGCAGCCGCACGTCATCCTCCAGCTCCAGTTCCATCCCCCCAAACCTCTTGTCCAATCCACCATTGCATTCAACCAGAAAGAACATCTTGCTTTTGTTCCCCTGCCCGTGTCTGCATCACCAACCCCAGTTCAGTCCCATCTAGTCCAATCTAGCTAGTTTCCCCCAGCTCTGACTGCTTGCTTATACTTTTACTACTTCGGCACCCACCTGGCCGCATCCTTACAACTTGCCTTCTGCATCCTCTGTTGCTGCGCTCTACCTAGACTACCTCAACAGTCCAATACGTCGCGAAGCCGTCGTTTCTTCCCGTCTTATTTCACTTCCAGAAGCCTTGCTTCCAAAACCATAACGGAGCTTCTTCTTCGTTGTAAACACCCACCAGCGCAACAATGGTAAGTAAGCAGCGCGCATCCCCGCACCAGCGAGCCTTCTCCCCATTTACCCTCTCTCGCCTCGTTCAGAGTCATCCTCGGCTTTGGCCGTCGCATGCCGACCCTCTCCTCTGGGCAACGCTGCCGCCGACAGGGTCTTCCCACCAAGACAGAACCATTCCAGTCGGTCAACTGACACAACAATGCCCTCTAGGCTGATACTGGTCTCCCCTCCGGTTGGGAAGTGCGACACTCCAACTCTAAGAACCTCCCCTACTACTTCAATGCCGCCGAAAAGGTCTCCCGCTGGGAGCCTCCCGCAGGAACCGACACGGAGAAGCTGAAACACTACATGGCCAGCCACCACAGCGCCGGTGCGGGCTCAAGGCCCCAGGCCGTTCCTGCTCCCGAAGGCAAGATTCGCGCCGCTCACCTGCTGGTCAAGCACAAGGGCAGTCGCCGCCCCTCGAGCTGGAGAGAAGTACGCGGTTCACGCCTCGGGTCTCCCGAATACCATAGCTAATAAATGCACACTTGCAGGCCGATATCACACGCAGCAAGGAGGAGGCACTCGAAATTATCAAGGCCCACGAAGAAAAGATCAAGTCTGGCCAGACCACTCTCGGCGAGCTTGCCCTAACCGAATCCGATTGCAGCAGCGCCCGTAAGAGGGGTGACCTGGGCTACTTTGGCAAGGGAGATATGCAAAAGGAGTTTGAGGATGCTGCTTTTGGCTTGAACCCTGGCGAGATCAGCACCATCGTTGAGACAGCAAGCGGACTGCACTTGATTGAGAGGTGCGTTCGTTTTTCCTAGATACAACGTCTTCCCGCAAAGCACTGACATGGAGTTCCAGATTGGAGTAGACCGGCTAGAGTATAGACAAGGTGCACAGCACGTATGCACGCAAGCTACCTTGGAGAGGATATTTTCAAAAAAAAGTTTAACTGCGCTTATCAACAAAGCTTCCTGAGGCTCAGCCTTTGTGATTTATCACGCGCTTTGTCAACAGGCTGCAACAATCATGGTTGTCTAGCATTATACCACACATATCTGACGATTTCATGAGTTGCGCAAGAACGAACACATCCATTGTCTATCTACCAGTGAACCCATGATGCGCTGCCTCCCCAAAACCGCTTTCCAATATGTTCATAATCACAAACTTCCATGTCCCAGAAAATTCCAACCACTACTATTAGTGCGCCAGCGCCACCAAAGTGCCCCTCATGGGCTCAAGCGCAGTGAAAACAACTGTCATTATCCCAAATACAGTCATCGAGAGCACAGCATACGGCGCAGCCCGACTCTTCCTCTCATAGAGGTATGAAACGCCCATGGCTGCCCCGTTGATTCCAATCGCCACACCCGCCGCAATCGTCAGGGCATCGTCCGTCTCTATCTCCCTACCTTCGGCCTCGCCATCGTCTGGCCCTTCGACCCCCAATCTTGGTAGCAGAAAAGGGTACATCAGCTGCCCCAGAATGCCGTTGCTCACCACCAGCGTCGCATTCACAACCTGATTTCCTACCAGAGCCTCCATGGCCGGGCGCGCGAGAGCAAGGGTCGTGCTCCGCCCCGCGAAAGCGAGTGCTTCAGGCCCCTCGAGACCAACCGCGCTGCCGAGCAAGACAGAGACAAAGACGTTGAGCGCTGCCATGCCTGCCGAGATGAGTATCACAACTGCCCCGGCGCGAGACCAGATCTGTCGGCGACACTCATACAGCTTGAAGCCCCAAACAACAATGCCGCATTCCAGAACCGAAAGTGCTGCATCGCCTGCGCCGAAATAACCTTTCATAGTGTTGCTGCGACTCCAGCCTGTGGTCTTGTAAGTCCATAGGTCGGAAAGGGAAGCGCCACTGCTGAACATGGCGAGGGTATGCTCCATGGCCTCATCTTGTGCCGCTGCTTTGGCACGGGTGTAGGCAGTCATGGTAAGCGTTGTCAGAAGTACTGGATTAAGGATTGTTGTTACAGTCGTCTTCAAGCCCGGTATATTGACGAGGAGATGACTTCGACTGAAGGCCCGTTGCAGGCTCGTGCTGCTGATCCAGAGAAACCAAAGCATACAGCCATCTAGAACTCGGTCGTCATTTGTGATACGGGAGATCGGGATGCCAATTGCAATGAAGAACAGAATCGCGAGGACCATGGGAAAGCACTCCCTGAACCAGTTTGCCATCGCGTTCTGTCCAGTCCGACAGTCATCGGAATGATGTAAAGTTGAAAGCGTTGTACGCGCTGGCTGTTTGCCTGCGGCACTTGGCGGCGGAACGGAGGTTGGGCACTCGCTGTCGGTGAAGTAAGCCGATGCGGCCCTCGAATCTGAACACGATCCAGCTTCCTTATCGGTGTGGTATCCTGTCATCATGGTCCCATTCAAGGTAGTCGTATCCGAGGCTCTGCGGTTGATGGTTTGCGATGGCGTTTCAACTCGCTGCGAAGAAGCGTCAGTGACCCCAGGCTGCCACGGCTGTTTGGGCTCGGCGGCTTCGGAGAAGCGTGGGAACTTGAGGATGCCGGCTAGGATACCCCAGGAGAGAAGGAAGACAAATGCCCAGAAGATGATGTTGGTGTTTACTGACTTGTTAGTTTTTTGGCCAGTCCAAAGGTGGTATCAACATGACTTACAAAAGTTTGCAACCACCCTTCCGATACCCTGGCCCCCGAGGAGCTGCTCTTTGCTAATAGTTACAATGGGTACAGGGAAGCCGACACCAAGGTTACGATTGATGAAGTCGACCTGGATATGTTAGAATTCTGAAGCAGGGGAGACCGGGTCGCCAACCATACAGACCTTGGGCTTGATGTTTCGGTTGTAAATGCCATCGGACCCAGAGCAGAGGTGTGAGACGGCCGCCATGAATGCAAACACCATGATCATTCCCAATATGGAGTTGAGAAATTGAAGCCTGACGGGTCTCAGGACCAAGAAGATACCCCATATGAGCAGTTCACTGGCGAGGTAGATGACCGCAACCCCCAAGATAGCGCTTATCCATTGGAGGGTGTGACGCCTCCAAGTCTTCCATGTGTTGGTTCTGCTATTATTGTTCTTGTCGGTGCCTCTCGAGAACATCCGCAATGGCAAGTTGGATGATATCTTGACGGCATTGTCTGTGAAGTTTTTCAGACAGCGTTGGATCTGTTGAGACAGGAGCTCAAAGCGAACAGGGGCGGCTGCAATCATCTTATGAAAAGGCGAATGACGAACACAAGAGTGTTTACGTGCGTGGAGTGTGACAGGTGTGATCCAGAATGATATAACGGCAAGTCTGGGGTGATGTAGAGAAGGTGAACTAGGGGATATGGAAACACAACAAAGCTCCCGTTTCCGGGTCAAGGTTGCACACGTCCGGTATATATGCACAAAGAATAAATAATGTGGGAGGAGAACCAGAGGGTAGGCTGGCAGCTCTCTCCCTTTGCCACGTCATGGATAGGCTAAGATGCTGAAACCCATTGGTGGTCAACGTTGAAAGGACGAGATAGGATGAGAAGGGAGGGCGAAGGTGAAGGTAAAGCTGTGAGGGGTACGAGCCCCACCAGGTGAAGTGGTGTGCTGGATGGCATCACAAACGGGTTACTGGCCAGAACGAACCCGTGGCCATTGATCTCTGTAGCTTTCTCCCTCTGGCTTTCGTCAGTAGGGGTGGCAAGGCAGGAGAGTTGGGTTGATGCGAATACAAGCAAAGAAAGACACAATGTCAGTTTGAGGATCTGATTGCCGATGATCGAGAACGGGAACATCTCTTCTGAAGCCGAGGGAGATCTCATCTATGCGTTGGTAATAATGCCAGGACATGTGACAAGTCAGTCACCTGGCCGATTGGGATACTTATCTCTGTTTGAATTCAATATCTAAGAAGTCGTAGAAGATTTGCCAGATTGCTTTTCCTGATCCTGGAGCAGCAGGTCAGAGGAAGTCCCCCCCCCCTCTGATCCGGATTGTATCGTATGGCATGGTCCTTTTAGTTGCCGTTGTTGAGTGTTCCGATAGTTGAGCTGGAGCGTGAACGTCACGACGAACGCCCGAAAGCAAAAAGAAAGCCCAAATATCTCGTCATACAGAATCGTATTCGTCACAATTGATATGTTGGGGAAAGACTCAAAGCTCATGCCCAAACGCGCCTGGGCTGTTTCCTTTGGTTTGGCATGCCGTGGGCATCCAGCCTGACGTGGCACGGCGGACGGATGGCAGAACGGTACCTGCTGCAAACGACATTCAGAGTACCTAGCCACAGTGGACATTGGGTGTCGTTGGTTGTCATATTTTTCCCATCAGACTATCTGGGGATGATCTATGATAGCAACATGGCTTCATGCAGGACTGCCCTGCTGCATGATGCCGTGCAAGAGGGGGGACATGACTTGAGTGTTGTTTTCTTTCTTTTTTGGGGGTCCTCGTGAGGCACTTCAGGGTCTTGAGGGGGGTCTGATAAACTCAGCACGGGAGGGCGGGTAGTTGCTGTTGGTTGTGCTCTCCGGGTGTGTGATTCTTGTTTCCCCTCTCAGGAAAGCAAGGATTGAATAGGTAGATATTATTCGGGGAGTTGGTGTAAATAAGTCCTTCGGACACAACTGCGATCAGAGATATGCTCCGGGACGTACCGTGCATAACATTGGATGGGGGGGCCGCTGCAGACGGGATGGCGGACAGGGGACATAATTAGTACGCCAAAAGCCGTGCAAAAACAGAATATGGTTGGTCAGCACGGTATATAAGTGGAGCCCTCTGCTGAAAGCGGCTTAGTCATGTATTCCTGTCAGCGGGTTTCTGTCGTCGTTGCCGACCGACGTTCCCAGTTCTGTTTGCACCTTCACCTCCTCTTCACTCAAAAGAGCCCAGTCAACTTCACCCCCGCTTATCCAACAGATTGACATACATTTGGTTGGCTTGCATCATCTTATCTCTCACCAGGCCATGTCATTTGATACTTGAAGAAAGGGAAAAAGAAAAAATAAACCCTGCGGTCTGTACCGTCACTCCCTTTTCAAGAGAGCGATAGCAACCCGAGTCGAAGCGCAAGGACCTCACCAACCAACCCCCCCTTAGGTTGCACCACGGCAGCGGTGTGTGCTGCCCCAGAATCTCTTTGAATTGGTTGATACCAACGACCGCCGGAACTTGGGGAGTCTCTGTGTTTCTTCGCTCTTCCTTAGCTTCTGGGCTGTGGATTCTTGGATCACGTCACAAACTCTTCTACTTTCTTCCATTGGACGACAACATCCCGTGTGCTTTGCTACATCCGCTCTTGTGGAGGAACCAGACAGCGTCCAGCCATCTCCTCAGTCTTGATTCTGGTTCGATACTGGGGGTGTAGTTATCAGCGGTCGGACACCAAGGAACGGCCCGTCCTTCGTTGCTTCGGAACTTTGTTCAGGTACGACGTCTCGGGCCTAAACCGTTCGTTTTGAACACGAGGTCCTACGTAAGGGAAGTAAAAGAAGGTCGCCACCGGTTCCCTTTGTTTGACCACACCTTTTGCAAGCTTCTTGCCGCCACTTCCGCACCCGCCCACCGATATGGATGTCTCAAGCTTGGAGAACACCATACGAGTCTATGGTATCCCCATCGACAGACACACCCTGCAGGCAGCCCTCGACGACCCAGAGCACGGCACCGCTTTCACTGAATGGGCCCGCCTTCATCTCGGCCCTGATAATCTCCTATCCAGAGACGAGCTCGTCTTGTAAGTTGACTCGCAGCCAACCGTCGCACACGTTGAGAAGCATGTCTTACAACAAGCACTCCCAGGTATTCAAGCCTCGACAAGTCAGGCCAGATTGACAAACTTGTCGCGTCTCAAGACTTGGCCTCCGTTCAAGCTTTTAGCGAGCGCGAGATCCAAACCGCCATTGATGAGCTGAACCGGTCCACTGCCGCCATTGTAAAGCAGACCGAGACTTTGAAGCAGCAGCAAGATGCGTTGGCGAAGCTGGTCAAGAGCAGCGCCAAGGTGGAGGAGGCACGGTCTGATCTCGTCTTCCAGCGAAGCCAGAAACACAACTCGGAGCGTAAAAAGACAATGACATCGGTGTGTGCCACTGCCTCCGGCTGATCTGTACGCATGACATTAACCATGCGTTTAGGTTGAAGAGTTATCCCAGAGCCTCGAATACAAAACCTCGGACCTCGAGCAGCAGTCCCAGGTCGCTAGCAAAGACCTTCAAAAGACGTTGGATAGCTTGCTGCATTCCGACGATAAGCTGCTGCTCAGCTTGCGCAAGCTCGGTCTCGAGCTCGAGACGGAAGATCCAGAGGACCGGGAAAACATCGAAAAGCTTCGGGAGATCTGCATGAGGTACACATTCCTCATCATATTCTCTACTCATTTAATCCCCGAGACATCCTTCCTAACCTCGTCGCAGATTAATCAAATACACCGTTGAAACGGTGCGCACCAAGCTAGATCGCCTCTATCTCGAAGCGCTCAGCTCTGCCCACCACAATGGTGTGGCGTCACACCCCTCAGACGACGTCAAGACTTCGCAGGAAGAGCTTGAGTCGCTCTACGCAGAGATCCTCCCCGTAGCTCAGATGTCGGTCGAGCAACAGCACCTCGAACCCGCTCTCAAATCGCTGTCCAGCCAGAACGGGCAATCATTGCACCGTTCGGCCGCGGCCGTCGTCTATGTACGTATTTCCCTGAAGCCTCCAAGTGCATTATGAAAGATGAAACGACATCTAACCGGACTAGATCGATGAGTGTCTAGATTACCTCCTTGACCACATCGAGCGTCTCTCTTCTCGCATCGAGGCCTTCCAATCTCATCAGATTGCAACCACGAGCCTTCTCACCACTGCCCGTGCCGAACTTTCCGCCCCCGTATCAACCCCGAAGACAAAGACCCCGGCACAAGACCTCGCCTCCCCCATCCGCCGCCGCAACACGGGTCCAGGATCCCCCACCCGCAACCGCTTCAACTCAAACCGCGGCCGCCGCTCATCGGGCTTCAACGAGCCACCCCTCGAGGCCCTTCTCCGTTCCCTCGCCATCTCCTTCCCCGAAGACGCCACCGACGGTGCCCGCCAGACGGCTATTCTCTCCGCGACCCTCGCCGAGAAGCAGGCAAAGGCTCGCGACGTGGCTCGTAACACGCAGGAGTCGCTCGAGAGCGCGGCTGCGTCACAGCTCGCGGATGCGAGGCTTGCTGTGCAGCTTCTCCGGGACAGCTTGCTGGCCGAGAGCCCTTTTGGGGACGTGCGACTTGTGGACGAGGGGATTGAGGCTTCGATCGCCGTTTTGGGGCAGGAGATCGAGAGGGTCAAGGAGAGGATTGAGAGGGTCGACGCCGGCAAGGCGAGGCAGAGGAGCGAGAGAAAGAGGGAGATCCTGGAGCGATGGGGGCAATGATGGGAACTGCTGCCGGAGCTAAAACATGAAAAGATAAAATGATGGAGAGCCCACAGTTGTCAATAGGGCCACGCGTGATTGTGTCCTTGTTATTATCACCTCAACATCAGCTACCGGTCGTCCTGCCCCCTTCATTTCATCCACCGCAGTCGGCCCGGTACGCGACGGAGCCTCGGCCGCTACATAGCCTATTGCAAGCAAGTTCGTCTTAAAGCACCCGCCCCGCCTCTATCTAGGGCTCCATTTACAATGTCATTTCAGCCAATGCCCAGATCGGAGGTGCCAAGCTTCGAAGAAGGGTTGATACTAGCATTAGTCTGGAGTCAACATAGCGCACGTATAAAGCCCATTATGGAGTTTAAAGATGTCACCAGAGTGTTATTGATATCATGACGAGGGGTTGGAGAGCTCTCTCGTCAACGGTGGCAGCTGGAATCGCCGATAGTCTTGGCACACCAAACGCCAGTTCAGGTTTCCCAAGGGCTCGAGACGACAAATCTCCGTCGAGACTATCAACACAATATGAGACACAAGGGTTGCAGCTGATTTGAGGATTGATGAAATAATATTGGTATCGGGTTGGGAAATGTACCAGACCATGCAGACTGGATTTAACATGGTGCAGTAAAGACAGACTATCCTATCTATTCACGCATTAAGTTTCCGGGCAGGACAGTCCGTCCGACATACAGAAAAAAAGAAGCTAATCATCTCATCCTCCGCCTGGGTATAACGCGATTCCTCCTCATCCGCTCATTACAATTCTCTTTCTTTATACTTCTCAAGTCGGCTCGCGAGTGCATGATGAGCATGGCGACATGACGTGCGATAGAAGCAGGGCCCCGGTCTAGAAGGTCTTCTTCTCCTCGTCGGAGCTGACGACCCGCTCGGTCCGGTCGGGCTGCTGGAAGGTGTAGAGCGGCTCCAACTTGGCACTGCGGTCGAAAAAGACCCAGCGTCTGAAGAAGTAGGGGATGGCTTTGGTGACCTGGTAAGCAGCGAAGCGGCTGGTGGGGAGAGCAAAGACCCAGTCGAGCTCCTCGAGGGTGCGTTGCTTGGTCTCTGGAACCCAAAACAAGATCATGCAGAAGGCAACGACGTTGAAACCAGCATACAGACCGAATGCACCCACGACCTGGAGTCTGTCGAGAATGAACGGGAAAGTCATGCCCAAAATGGCAGCCCAGAACAGACATGTCGCGACGGCGAAACCCATGCCCATTTCACGGTGAGACAGGGGGTAGACCTCGGCCGAATAGGTGAATGGCACGGGGCCTTCTCCAGGGGAGTAGAAGGCACCGAAGAGATAGACGAAGAGGGACACCAGTGCTGTCCGAGTGATACCGGGGGCGATCAGGGTACAGAGACCAGCTGCCAAGAGGGTCCAGGTCATCTGGGGGAAGGTGAACAAAAGTAGAGATCGTCGGCCAAAAGTGTCGATGGTCCAGAAAGCAGGAAAGGCAAAAAGCCAGTTGACCATGCCAAAGCCGAACGAGCCGAGCAGGGCCTCGAAGTCGCCCATCTTAGCCTCCTTGAAGATGGTGGTAGAGTAGAATGCGATAATGTTGATGCCTGTGAGGATGCTTGTTAGGTCCCGACTCTTTCGATTGGTTCAAGACGGTGCCTGTTACTTACCGCACATCTGCTGCGCGATCATGACGGTGAAAGCGGCCAGGTTGGCTCGGCGCACACGAGGGATGGTGAAGAGTTCCTTGAAGCGGCTGACGTAGCTGCTCTTGCCCAGCACCTGATTCTCGAGCTGCAGCTGAGCATGGATAGCGTACATGTCTCGAGAACATTGGATCGGGTTGTGTCGGAGCTGAATCATGGACTTCCAGGCATCATGGTAACGACCCTTCTTCATGAGCCAACGAGGCGACTCGGGGCACAAGTAGATCAACAGGAGGAGAGGGACGGCAGGAAGGAACGGAGCACCTAAAGAACCAGCGTCAGGTCATATGTGGAATAGAGTCGAGGGTCACTCTTTGACTTACCAAGCATGAGGCGCCAGTTGTACTTGGCATAGTAAACGGCTAGGTTAAATGCTGTCCCCAATGCGATACCAAAGGCGGTCCACATCTGCCAAGACATGACGAGAGCACCACGAATAGATGGCGGGGAGTTCTCGGCAGCATAGATGGGGACCGTGGAAGCCTTGGCGCCCATACCAATTCCCATGAGAAGACGGTTCGCAAGCTGCTGTTGCCAGTTGTGGCTGAAGGCAGAACCGATGAGGGGCCAGATGCAGAAGTGGGCAGAGAAAAAGATGACACCGCGGCGACCGAAGTAATGGTTGAGAGGATCAGACAGCCAGCAGCCACAGAGACTGGTCAGGGTTAGCTCATGATTCTGCCCAAGGACTCGAGTGCACCACTTACGCTGATCCAATGTAAGGGCCCGCGTTCACAAGACCCAAGATGAGACGGTCTCGAGTACTGTTGGACTCAATACCGTATTCTGCGGGGAAGAAGATGTTGGCGCCATTGGTACCGGTCTGATCCCATCCCTGGACAGCAGCACCAATGGAGCAAGTGATGATGGTCAGGTAGAGCTTCTTAGGCAAGCGCCACTTGTGTGTAACCTCTTCACGGAGCGCCTTGATTTCGGCCTCGTCAAGGGCTTCGGCGCCGCCAATGTTCTCGTAGTTCTCCGGGTCTTGGGCAACCAGGGCGCCTTTGCGGAATACGGCGATCTCCTCCTGAAGACCGTGGTCTCGGCAGAAGACCTCGACATCGCGCATGAGCTGGTTGTACCCGATTCCCTCCAGTGGGTTCTTGATTCTAGGCAGTCGCTGTTAGCCACCAAGCTTACAGGATAATACGGAGTCGACTTACTTCGCCTCGATGTTACGGCTCAGCTCGATAGGGTCAGGCTGGCCAGTTCCACGCTCCTCATGGTACCCGGAGACATCGGCTACCTTTTCACTGTGGAGACCGTTGTGTAAGCATACCATCTATCTTGAAGAAGGCGGATTGTAACGGACTTACCCCTCGAGGTTGATCTTATCAGCCATGTTGGCTATGCAATAGGCAACCTATTGCTCCTTCCTCTTGTAATATTGTTTGTGGCTCACGCTACAAGGATATACGCGTGACGACGTCTGGTATGGCCTCACAACTCAATGGAAGCACAGAGCGTTTGTAGAACAACCAGGAGAAGACGTGGGCAAGGGCATGCATCATGGCAGGCCATGGATCTTTATAGCTTGCAGCCCACCCCCTTGCCCGTCTTCTTGGGTCAGATGAAAGCAGCCGATGGTCCTCTGCCAGAAACTGAAGCCATCTTCTTGGCGTCCCCGCACACTTTGCATAAGCTTCGACATTTCGGCGTCGGTCCTGCGAAACGCGAAAGGCTGGTATGGATCAAGGGGGCAATCAAGCTGTTAGCCAAGGCTGCCCCACGCGAAGACGAGGAATACTCCTGCGAGCCCAGTCTCTCGATCGGACTTGTTGGTATGTTGGCCTCATGATGCGTCACTAGGCATTCAACTTTGCCAGGTGAGAGCTTGGCGGTTTGTAGATGTTGCTTTTTCCTCTTCTACCTGTGGCCCGCGTCAACGAGGATTCGGCTCGTGCCAAGGGTTCCGGGCGAATGTTCAGGGGACACATGCGCAGGTTCCTTGTCAAACTTGGGCGTCTTTGTGCCTCGTAATGTAACGTGCCGAAAATTGAAGGCATCTGAGTCGTTCGTCCAGTTGCACCTGTCCCACAATGGTGGAAAGAGATCGAGAGAGCCAAGCGCTTGGCGCATTCTTTGCCTTTCGGCCAATGGGGAAAGCCACAGAACCATCCCAGATGGCTCAGCGCGGGGGAGGTGAGACACCAAGCAGGGACACAGGCTCCAAGCTTGATCGTCGAGGCTTCCCATTCCGCTGTGTCCACAAAGCCCCCGCCGAGAGCGCAACTAACCGCAAGCCTGAAGGCTTGAGTGGGCTCAAATGAGCTTGAACCGACCTGACCTCTCTTGGGGCAGCACGGAAAGTTGCTGGCCGGTTTTTGACCGCCCCCTTTGCACAACAGTATTCGAGGTTCGCGGTAGGTAACAGGACTGAACCATATCAGACATGTTTGTGCACAGGAAGGTTGTCTCTCACCCATGCTCGGCAGAAAGAATCCTTGTATTCAAGTTACCGCTGTTTATACAGTAAGGCTTGTCCTACGTCATTCGGAGAGAAAAGAGGGTGGGGCTGTAAGCAGAGCAGGAAAAAAAAACACAAGGAAACGGGGGAGTGCCATTCATTGGCTGATGTGTTTCGTGTCTTATTTACGGAGTAGTGTCTCATGGGAAGTCTCTAGGGAATCGCGGTATCCGACCGACATTAGGCAGACTGCCGAGTCTGAGCCGCCTGGGTCAAGCTGCAGCGGTGCGGGCGTGAGAGCCATTGTGGGAGCGGAGTTGTGGCCGGGGAAAGGCGGAGGGTGGCGGTTGGGGTTCCTTGCGGGGTAGAGGCTTTTAAGAGCGCGCAAGGCAAGGCTCAGGCACAGCACACAGAGACTACACTAGAATCTCAAAGGGCTAAAGCCGAAATGGATGCTGAGTTGTATTGGACGGAAGCAGAGATATGAACGGGGCAGTCTGTGGGCCTCGGCAGCGCTAATTTATTACTGTGACTATCAAACGGTTGCTTGAAGTGGCGTAATATGGAACGTTGCTGGCCCCGTCAACGAGTAAAAGCCGAGTGCAGTTGGGCGGTTCTTGAACGGGTCTATGGCACTATGGTGGGCGGCAGACTCTATTCGGACAACGAGAGGCGCTGATTCGATATTGCGACCCGCCATACCAAGAATTGTTGACCGGCATACGGCAGTACAAGAGGCTGGGCGGCGGTGGGGATGTTTCTCCAGTGGGAGCAGGCGAGATGCGAGGCGAGAGTATAATTGCAAGCGAGTTGGGCCGGCTTGCCTAACCTGTAAAGATCGCCGTCTTGGTTCTGAGCATCTCATTGCCCACTGGCTCGACCAACAGATGGCGCCTCTATACGGAGTACCTGTGCTTGGACATTCTCAACCGACCATATTTGCCGGCGTTTTGACAAACTGTACCAGTGGTCAGGGCTCTATTTGAACAGCCTGAATGAGCCTTGTTTGACAAGCTGACCGCGCAGTAAACCGCCTCGACCTTCTGTGTAACCGTACAAAGTGCCATGCAACGCGCCAAGCGACTGGGCTTTGCGGAAATATCTGGACTCGACGCAATTCTTGTCAGGTGATGAAATGATCCTAGACAGAGCCCTCAGCGAACCCGGTGGAATGTGAAGTGTGCGATTCGAAAGGCTAGTTCATTGTTCCGCTGGCTTCGGTAGTGGCGTGCTGCCTCCCTGCAGGGTCACTATATATAGTAACCGTCATCGAAGCCTCAATGTTGCGCTCATTGAACCGTGGTTACTGAGGATACTCGCACCCAGACCCATCCTGTCGTCCCTCTTTCACGCAACAGTCGGTGACAGGTCCAATGCTGCAGGAAGAACACCGGAGGATTACTGTATGAGGTTTGACTCAAGTGGACTGTATTGTAAAGTGATTCGAGCGGCATAACAGTGGACAAGGTGGTCCGATAATTCCCCTTGGGGATTTTGTGGGTTTGGCGGCCAAGGTCGGGGAAGACGGCAAGGACACTGGAGAAGCAAAAGCACACGTTCCCTCAGTGGGGGGCTTGTTGTAACCTGACGGGGACAAATCAGATGCCAGTCGCATGTTGGGATGCTAGGAGTCTTCTTCTGCCCCCTGCTTTCCCGACTAACTCCTCGGGCTTCGAGACCCAGCTAGCTTTGAACCTCGGACAGTGTCCGTTAGACACTTCCTGATCCGCATTGTTGGGCGGCACCGGCGCCACCTGAATGACCCGAATGTTGTTGGTCATATCTTGGCTCTGACAATGGCGGAGGTGGCAGTGCTGCCTGCTCGCCGATGGTCGAAATGAAGAAGACGGGCCTTTGTTTGGACGGCGGACTGTATTTACTTCCGTTTCTCGCAAGGTCATCCATGTTGGCGTGCACGGGAGGATTCGCCCGCAGGAGGCGAGGTGACTGAGCCGCGCCCTGAAAATACGTCACAAGGGCGGCGTTGCTTGGCCCACCTTTGACAGGTCGATACTCATATCGGAACTTCTAAAGGTAGCCCGGGGGTGTATCCTTTGGTGCCCCCGTCACCACGACCGTGGGTGGTGGGCATCGACCTGTATTGATTTGGCCGTTGCGTGAAACAATGACGGCCCTTTCGAATGCAAAGGGTAGAAGTGATCATCCTGTAGAGTACAAAGATCGGCCAAGCCAAGATCTGGAATTGGAAACAGATGTCATATGGGTTCGCTTGAATGCGGGCAAAACGCCCTCGTTTGACCAGATGGGTGTCAGGGTTGAAGAGGACCCGGTCCACGTTGGAGGGGTGGGCGAGCATCCCGTTGCGCTTTGGAGGTTTGAGCTTCCTCGGCGCCATGCCAATGCCACGAGGGAAACAAGCGATAGTCCATGGAGGCGGGTGAAATGTGGACGTTGGCATTGGGAATGGCGCGTAGACGAACAGGTGGAGGACGGATAATTGGTGGGTCGAAATTGGAGAGGGATGAAAAGTTGGAGCTTGGAGACGCAGCCTTTAGCTAGTTCTTGCCCGCCAGCTCTGCCAGCTGTCACGGTATCCCCACTTCCACCGCACAGAAAGCTTATGTAAGAGACGGACCCTGTACGACGAGGAGACGGTCACTCTCATGAGACAATGAGAAGAAAGCAAGAGGGCCAATCAAGACCAAGTTCAGAGGAGGTACACTGGGCTCAGCAGGGTTTTTTTTCTTTTTTCCTTTTTCTTTTTTTTTTTTTTTTTATGTTTTATCAACTCTCCCTGTCTGTGTACGGAGTAAAAGTGTGAACAATATGATGCACGCCGCTACGCAGGAGCATCCATAACCAAAAGGCGTTGCTCATGAAGGTCGCCCGTGTATCACGCGTCTATGAACCGTAATCTGCTCTCAAACTTAATATTGTCTTGCAACGAGTCAGAATGGCTCCGGGCGTCTTTGTAATATCTCACTCTAACCTCGAATGGTAGTTTGTGATCATTCACTTGAAGGACCATGTAGCTTCCAAAGGTCTTGAGTCAGAAACCAGCGCGACAACGTCTCATTCTACCAGTATCTAAACCCATGAATCATATGACATAGCTGTGGAATATCAGTTATGAGGACTAGTTGCAGACTAAGCTCTGAGGGACTTAAGACCATTGGGATAAATCTATTCAAGTGATTGTAGCCCCTTCTAGTCCCTTCTATCCCGTTTCATGCCCTTACAGGTATGGATATTGATTACTAGCTCATATACATATAGTCTTGATTTGATACAAAGGACTGATACGAGCTTTGAGAACCATCGTCTAAACTCTCTGGATCATCACAACGCGGCTATCGTAGTCCCCTTCGAAATCATACTGCACTCCGGTGCTCATCAACGTGGCTCCAGAGTAAGTTCCGTTGCCGTCCAGCGAGTAGGATTCTTCTGGGTCTAGTCCTTGCAGGCGGAGTCGTGGCAAGGCGTGGTTATAAAATGAGCGTATCTGGAAGTAGAAAAGAACCGCCTGCGAACTGTCCTCTGAGATGACCATCGCGGCCGGCCAGTTCGAGTCCTCCGGTAGGCTGAGGCGCCACAAGTCACCCCTGATGACAATTGGGTTGACAAGCTCGCTGAGTGCCATCAGACCCGGGATCTGCGCTTTGTCCTCCTTGGAAATATCTGCCGGGTTCAGCTCGAGACCGAAGGATCCGCCCATCATGGCCACATGTGCGCGGAACTTGATGGGAATTGTCCGTCCAGTGAGATGATTGGGCACCGCCGAGACGTGCGCTCCCATTGCAGCGGGCGGGTACGCCAGGGATGTACCGAACTGAATAAAAATGCGGTCCAGAGCGTCTGTGTTGTCGGATGTCCATATTTGGGGGAAATAATGAAGGATGCCGGGGTCGAAACGACCACCGCCGGATGCACAGCCTTCCCAAAGCACATTCGGGAACCGGGATGTGAGGACCTCGAAAACATGGTATATGCCAAGCATGTAGGAGTGACCGATGCCGGGAGTGGGGGTTTCGTGGAAGCCCCTGTTGTTATCCCACTTGACGTATGAAATAGGAGCGCTTGATAGAATGTTTGAGACCGACTCAATAATGAACTCTTGTACCTCAGGGAGCGCCACATTGAGCACAAGTTGGCTCCGCCTTTCAGTCCGGGGATAGTTGCCTGCATGAAGAACCCAGTCTGGATGAGTCCGGTAAAGAGTCGAGTTGGGATTGACCATCTCGGGCTCGAACCAGAGGCCGAAACTGAGCTTGTCCGACGAGTTGGCGACTTGGAGATCAACTACTTTGTTGACGAGAGCGGGCATACCATCAGGGAAGCGGTCTGGGTTGAACGCCCAATCGCCGAGACCAGCGGTGTCATTTATCCGGGGATACTCTTTGCCAAACCACCCGTCATCCAGAACGAAAAGCTTGACACCGAGCTGGGCCGCTTCCTGCGCCAATTCGTAGATTGTGCTCGCGTTGTAGTCAAAGTAAAGGCCCTCCCAGCTATTAAGCAATGCTGGACGAGTTTGATCAACATACTGGCCCCTCATGAGGTGATTCCGGTAGAGACGGTGGTATTTCCGCGACAAGCCACCAACTCCCGTTTGCGAGTACACGGCGACGACTTCCGGAGTAGTGAGGGTCTCCCCTGGTCCGAGAGGCCAGGAAAGCTGGTAGGGGTTGAAGCCGAGCATGGCACGAGTGAAGCCTTGAGATCCTTTCTCAACCTCAACGGAGAAAGAGCCTGTGTAGACGAGAGAGAACCCCCAGGCTTCGCCTTGAGACTCAGTGGTCTCTGGAAATACGAGCGCCAGGAACGGATTGTGGAGATGCGACGAGTAGCCAGTTGTGCTCCCGAATCTAAGTGGGATTTTTCATTAGTAAATGGGCACGCAAAGCTTTTGTTCTTGTCATTTGCACGCACCCTTGTGTCCCGTAGTCGACTTTCCGACGAAGTCTCATGGCCTCCCGTGCCCAATCTCCTCTCAACTCGATCATTTCCATGTCTGCAAATGGCAAGTCAATGCTAAGGGCTGCGGCCTTGTCGATAGTGATGTTGCCCTGTCCTTCATTTGTGATGTTGACGCTCCTCACAATGGCGTCGTACTTGGGGAAGATAGAGTATGAGAGGTCAACAGCTATAGAGCTATAGTTGTCGTACAGGGAGACGATTAGAGTAGAGACTTCATCCTCATTGCCAAAGGTCGCAGGTAGACCGGGCAAACCAGGCTTTCCTTGAGCAACTCGGTGGGATCGATATTGGAGATCGCTGACGGTGTATCCCTCAGACTGGCGGATTTGCAGCGCAGGGATGCGGAAATCCCCACGGCCAAGATCGGGATACTCCCGTTTGACACGGCCCATCATGCCGACCCAGCCATTGGTAGCAGGAGGCAGCATGGCCATGCTCTCTGTAGCCGGGCCTCCAAAGTGGTCAGAGTAGAGGTCACCCGTAAGCTCGTCCACATGAAAGCGGTAAGAGGAGTGGTCGCCATTGAGGGCAAAAGACTTGCCGTCTACGACGATGCCTGTAAAGTGTCAATTTTTGTAACTCGGGTTGGGGTGGTATCCTCATACCATTTGCCGACGAATTCTGTGCTAATACTTGGCCGGTGAGAACTGCCGCGAAAGCCGCAACGACGAGACAAATAAACCGACAATATCCAGCCATTGTGAGTAAGGTTGGTACTTTCAGCCGAAAATAAACCAAGATGGACTTGTCCTCAAGGCTAGAATATCCTCAAAAGCCTGAACCATCCATAATACTTATGACAGCTGAGGTTCTGGTATTTATATCATCTCTCGCTTGCAAAAGCGGGGGGCACGCCGAGCTTATTACGATAGGATATGTTGGCTTAACCAGCTGGTCACGAAAGCTTCGTCGAAATTATCGGTAGTTCCCATCAAAGATCAGCAGTGCGAGTTCCCACCTCCAGTTAAGCACCACCCTTGCACCAAGGAGAAAGACTAACCTGCAGGTTGGTTCTACGTTACTTTTCAGTTTTCCGCCAGTTCCCCGCCGCGTCTCCCCAGTTTCTCCGCAGGCGGATGCAACGTTCTGCGAGCTAACAACAACCTTGATCTTGCTTTTTCCCGTAACTACCGCACATGGTTCTGTTCTTCCGGCTACCTATAGCCTAGGAAAAGAATTGCAGATGAGGGGTACCGAGTTCAGTCTTGGCGTGTAGCTAGTCAGAAACGACATGGAACGTTCTCTGCGGACAATAGTCCGTTTCAATGGCAGTGCTCTAGTGTAAGCTTTAGTTTAACTTTCCCTCATAGATTGTCACCCGGCGTGTCCGGGTGGTAGTGTAATTACCTACTGGTGGCAGGTCCGTTCGACTATTTTCTAGGTCCCCACATGACAGCTTCCATGCGGGGAACTCCCTGATAATGATCAATCATCTCATGATGACGTCCCACGCGCAGCAAGATGGAGTAGGTATGGGCTGTCTTTCTAGAATGCTACGGACAGGTACTTGTATGCCGGCGCTCGGAAAAAAACCACCCAATTTCAATGTACACTGACAAGTAGCTTCTAGGTCATGGCATCTTCCCACTTGGCGATCGTCTTCTCAAAGCCTGACTCTGTATTTTCAAGCCAGCCTTTCTTGAATGCCCCAGTGAACGCATTACGACTCGAAGAGTAGACGGACTTAGTATCTGAATGAGATTTGCGTGGGTGCGAAGACCATTATATAATGATAACAGTATGGATACCTAGATAGAGGACTGTTAATATGGCTCATAGTTCGATTCACGTCAGAGAGCTACATCTATGGACAAGGAATCGTGCACGCTACGCCCCGTACTCAAGTATTAACCGGCTGGAGTTTCGGCCCTTTCAAACAGCCTTTTTCAAAAACATAATGATATATCTCTCGATTCAAGTCTTATGGAAACCAAGGGTTGGTGCATAGGGTCGGCCTGCCGTGCAACTACAACGTTTGCCGTTGGAAAAGAGCCGAGCTAGAACCATGGAGCCATGCAGCTGTTGTATGATTGTCCATATAGGCCTTATACTACCGCGCCTTATTCCTACGAGTTACGAATTGCTCGTAATTTACCAACCAAATGAGGATAACGATTAGAAGAACGAAACTTCATCGAGACTTTTCACTCGTTTCTCTGTTCTTCACGCAGGTGTTGACCCAGTGACGATGCCTGTCTGCCACTGCTGCCACTGTCAGCCGCGAGAGATCGGGAGACAGCTGCTTACATAAACATACAAGAAGTGAAACGAACACAGTGCACTTACGTAATAACGGTCGGCGATTGCACTGTCGGTTTCCGACCCCACTGTGCCGTCTCGCGAGACAGCTTCCTTATCCGACAGGTCTTGGAGCGCTCATTTGTCACTGCAGCTATCGTTGACCCGCTGTAGATGCGCGCCTAGACTGGGCTTACCTATTCTGGTACAGTGCTTCTTCCTCTTCCTCCCTTGTGCGCGTGCCCCTCCTTCGTCTGGAAATCCGAACCCCTCCAGATAACCTGGACGTGTCTTGATGTTGGCCAGAACACCTCCGCTGGCAAGCAGCATCGCTCTTTTCTCCACGTACATACCACACCCTGTATCACCAAGCCTCATCGGTCGACTCCGAATCCCACTCTCCTTCACCGCGACGTCCCGGCCTCTTGGTAGAACGCCGCGAGCTTTGCCACCACAGCGCGTTGCACCTCCAGTCAGGGCGATACCAGCAAGACTCTACTCAACCCCCGCTACCTCCGCAACCATGACCCAAGACTACGAGACAGTGCTCAAGGGCAAGTATCCCGCCAAGGAGCATGCTCTCCGTGTCGCCGACTACGTCAAGTCCAAGGTTCCCGATGCTACCGGCATTCTCTATGTTGAAGGTCGTATGACCAAGATGCTCGAAGACAACGACGAGCCTGAACCCTTCAGGTGATTCCTCTGCCCCTCTTCTTTGAACCCTGATACATTAGTCCAAACAACAGAATATATACTAACACTAGGCATAAAGACAGCGCCGCTATTTTTACTATCTGACCGGTTGCCCCCTCGCCGACTGCCACTACATCTTTGACCTCGCGACAAGCAAGTCGACCCTCTTCATCCCCCCCATTGACCCTGATAGTGTCATCTGGTCTGGTCTGCCCGTCAGTGCGGCCGAGGCAAAGGAGTTGTACGACGTCGACGAAGTCAAGTACACTACGGATGTCAATGCCGAGCTTGCGCGCCTTGGCAAAGGCCCCAAAAAGACCGTCTTTGCCATCCAGAACCAGGTCTTGGACAGCATCACTTTCCTCGAGTTCGACGAAAAGAACTTCAGCATTCTGAAAGACGCAATTGAACGTTGCCGTGTAGTCAAGGACGACTACGAGATCGCTCTCACCAGGAAGGCCAACGCCGTTTCGACCGTTGCCCACCACGCCGTTGTCGAATACGTCAAGAAGGCCAAGAACGAGCGGGAACTGGAGGCTCTCTTTTTGCAGCGCAGCGTTGCGAACGGCGCCAAGAACCAGGCTTACCACGGTATATTTGCTGGAGGTCGCGCGGCTGCCACCCTCCACTATGTTGCCAATGACGCTCCCTTGGAGGGCAAGCTCAACCTTCTTCTGGATGCTGGCACGGAATGGAACTGTTATGCCTCCGACATTGTGAGTGATGCCTAGCTTGGCTTTGATGAGAACCGACTTCTTTAACAAAACAGTAGACCCGGACGTTCCCCATTTCCGGCAAATTCAGCAAGGAATCCCGCCAGATCTACGATATTGTGCTGAAGATGCAGCTGGAGACGACCGCCGCCCTAAAGGAGGGCGTCATTTGGGATGAAATTCACCTGCTGGCTCACAAGATCGCCATTGATGGACTCCACTTGATTGGAATTCTTAAGGGCGACAAGGACGAGATCCTCAAGAACAGGACGAGCGTTGCCTTCTTCCCCCACGGCCTGGGTCACTACCTTGGCATGGACACTCACGATGTTGGCGGTAACGCCAACTATGCCGACAGAGACCCCATGTTCCGTTACCTGCGTGTGAGGGGAGCGCTCCCCGCTGGTAGCATCGTCACCGTCGAGCCGGGTATCTACTTCTGCAGTTTCATTATTGAGCCGTACCTCAAGGACCCAGTCCACTCCAAGTTCATCGATAGTGCTGTTCTGGAGAAGTACTGGGACGTTGGCGGTGTGAGGTATGTTCATTCCAGACCGTAGCATCCAGGGTCGTGCAATGTACTGACAAGACCAGAATTGAGGACAATATCCTGATCACGAAGGACGGCAGCGAAAACCTGACACCCACTATCAAGGACCCCGACGAATTAGAGAAGATTATCCAGGCAAGCTAGAGAACCTCATTAATCCAAGTGTAGAGACCGAGACTTGAGGATGGCGATGCCGCACACTAAGATGGCGACTGTAGCAGCCTGTGATTCAAGAACGCGGATGGCTACGCTGAAACCATGCCAGTTCGTCTAAATGCTGTTATGAATTTTCGGCCAAGGCCATGAGGCTGAAGCCAATATCGTGCCCCCCCTGCGCAATGAATTGTCGGACAATGTCCAATGATTTCGCGCCTAGATCCACCTTTTCATCCTCGTCTGGGATGCCTCTGTCAACCGGTCCCTTCCTGTCGCCGTCCAGCTCGTAGAGATGACCCGTGTCCGGTGACTTGACGTAGCAGATGTAATGGTAGTTGACGTCGTCCTCTGCGCTGTCCGGCGCGGGCGTGTCGCGTTTGGTCGCAACGGATGCGTAAGCATCCTCGAGCTCCTGGGACCCTTCCAGAACCATGGCAGCCTGCGCCGGGTCCATGGGCGCTGCGATGGACAGGAGGCTGTCCAGCAATGATGCCGGCCCTGGGTCTCGCGTTAGAATGGTCTTCAGTCTGACGTCATAAGACTCACTGAGAAAGTCCTTGGCCCGCCCGTTCGCCAAGGCGTGCAGTATGGCGTATAATCCGCAGGCGTTGTTGATCGTCTGCTTGAACCAAACGGCGTCCTCGTCCTCCTCGTCGTGGTCCACCATCCAGTCCTTGGCGCCAGCCTCCTCTTGCGTCAATCGCGTCTCGAATGTGGACGTCGTGGGGAAGACGAGGACGAGTGCGAGGATTTTTTGCGGTAAGGCGGCGGGGTCGTCTAGTGTGAAGATGTCCTGAAACTGGAGAGACGGCGAGGCGCCGAGGAGGGCGATGAGCTCGTTGAAGACATCAGGGTTGGACTCAAGGGGAATGAAGGCCTTGTTGTAGGTCTGCGGCATCTTCAGGGTTATGGCCGGGTTGGGGCAGCTGTGAGCTGTTATGAGACTGGAGGCGAAGAGGAAAAAGAGGAATCCCCGAAACATGCGTTGTCAGTTACCGTCCGAGGTGTTTGGTCTTTGCTGCTTCCTGTCCAAACGACGACGAGGTTGAGGAGCTTGTCTAGTACTCGGCCAACTGCTGTACTGTACTCTGAAGTGGGGGCAGTGACGAGAGGCGAGGCGATTGATGGGCAGGCACCTAATTACAGGTGACAAAGCTGGCGGTGGCTGCTTACTGAGCGCTGTAATCGCTGAGCGCACCCCTATCCACTGCTCATTCGTCATCCGTACGTCCACCCAAGTAAGCCGGTATTGTGAACACCGTTTTCGTGAAATGACCTCTAGACAATGCGCGCAATCTCGCTGGTGTGATATAGCAATGGGAATGAAGACCCGACCTCATGATTTAACATGAAGGTTTGTACACGCCGATGGCTTATGGAATCAGGAGTTATGATTAAACGAATTATACAAAATGTAAATAGTCAGCGGATCAGAAGGCGGGGTCAAGAGGGCGAAAAGCGACGACTAGATGCTCTTGGAAATGCTGATAGAGCAACCATCCCCTGAACACAGCCAACACGTATCTTCACAATCAATGGGTGGCCACAAGCGACCAGTTCTAGATATATACACGCAAACCGAGTATCGAAGTCAACGCTGCCTTGGGGGCAAGGCCATCGGCCCCTTTCCTTCGGAGCCTGGTTGAGAACTCCACCCAAAGCTCCACCGGGAGACAAAAGCCGCAAATCTTGGCGCCGTCTTCCGGGGCCGTGGCCGGCGGCGGCCGGCGGCTCGGAGCAGCAACAGTAGCACACCCATAGCGCATTCACCCTCCCCCACATGACTCCCCTCCAACCCCAACAGCGATAAGATAACACCTAAAAGAGGGAGGGGGCTCCAACGGTCATCCTTCCCGTCATGAGACGAATTGACTACCCACGAGGGTAGGTGAGGAGCTAGAGGGCTCGCCGTCGATAGTCTGCCTTCAGTCAGCTGGACATCTCAATTTCAATTTACTCGCACACTTGTTCCTCGCTTGTTCTTCTCCTGTTCTCTTCACACCTCCATCTGCTGCAAAGTCCTTCGGCTGAGGCCATCTCGCGATCTTTCCGTCCCGTGCACTCCCACACCATCGTACCTACCAGAAACCACACCCGCCATCACCATGACGCGGTTCCGCGTCCCATTCTCCTCCCTCCCCCTTCCGGAGCGCCTCCGCGTCCTTCCCGCGCCAACTGTCCGCATCATTGCTCTCCTCGTCGCAGTCAACGTGCTCATCTGGACCGTCGCCGGCATTCTCCTGCACTTCCACCCGTCCCTCATCTCCCCCGCCGCCCTCTCTTTTGTCCTAGGCCTCCGCCATGCCCTCGACGCCGACCACATCTCCGCCATTGACCTCATGACCCGGCGCCTCATCGCGTCGGGCCAGCGTCCAGTCACCGTCGGCACCTTCTTCTCGCTGGGCCACAGCACCATCGTCATCGTCACCTGCGTCGTCGTCGCTGCGACCAGCGGCGCGCTGAGGGACCGCTTCGACGGCTTCACGCGAGTGGGTAACATCGTGGGCACCAGCGTCAGCGCTGCCTTCTTGCTGCTGCTCTGTGCTGGCAACGGATGGGTGCTGTACAAACTTGTCAAGAGGCTGCGCGTCGTTCTGGACGAAGAGAGGAGGCGGGGGCTGGGGGGTTACGAACCCACCGAGGTAGAGGAGGGAGATGCGGCGACGAACCTGAAGTTGGAGGGCGAGGGCTTCCTGGCCAGTGTGTTCAAGAAGGTTTTCCGTGTTGTGGACCGGCCGTGGAAGATGTTTCCTCTCGGGATTCTGTTCGGGCTGGGCTTTGATACGAGCTCCGAAATTGCTATTCTGGGACTTTCGAGCGTGCATGGCGCGCAGGGTACGAGCATCTGGCTCATCCTCATCTTCCCCGTCCTCTTCACCGGTAAGTCATCTCCTCGCCCGCGAAACCAATTGGATGAAAGCGAGTTAACGTAGCCAGCTGGCATGTGCCTTCTGGATACCACGGATGGCGCCCTGATGATGGCCCTCTACACGTCCAAGGCCTTCTCGCGCGACCGCGTCGCCATCCTGTATTACTCCATCGTTCTCACGGGCATCACCGTCCTCGTCTCGGCCTTCATCGGCATCATTCAAGTCTTTTCACTCATCGCCAATGTTGCCGAGCCCGAGGGCAGCTTCTGGGACGGCGTGGATGCCATCGGGGAACACTTTGACATCATCGGCGGCAGCATCTGCGGGCTTTTTGTCGTCGTCGGACTGGGATCCGTGTTGGTGTACCGCCCGTGGCGGACGAGGGTCGAGAAGAGGGCCGAGGCGAGGGCTGTGCTGGCGCCCGAGGAGGAGAGGGGATTGGAATCAGGCGAAGGGCCCAGTTACGGTACTATTGCTGCCGAGGATCCCGTGTTGAAGAAGGGAGACGCTACAAGTGAGGCGAGTGTGCAGGATTAGATTATACAACATTCGGGCATGGGGTGACACCAGAAGGTTGGATCTTCAAAGTACACGCAAGTTTGCATGTGGTATTAATGACTAAAGTTGGACGGGGAATATGATGGAAAGGGTATCTGTATTCGATGCCAAACATCTTGACTCCGGGGCTATGATGATAAAAGCCCTCATCATCCTTCTCCCAAAACCTGCCTGTTCGGTGATTATGTAGACCGAGCAACCAACTGCCTCGCGCCAGATCAGTCATGCGTACCTCACCAGACACAATCCACATGCACCAGGTACGGTCAGCGACCGAACCGCCTTTGCCGTACGACTTGCCACGAATGAAATAAGACGTCAATTACTTCTCGCAATCAACTGCGTCTTTTTGCTCTTCATCAGTCTCTTTCGCCTTGGCCTCGTAGTAAATCTCCAGGAGCGTTTTCGCCCTCGTTGGCGCCTTTTGTTCGCTTTGGACCGCCGAGGTGCAGCTCTCACAGGTTGGCGTCGAGGAATCGTGGGTTTGCTCGCTCATAAGCTTCTTTTCCAGTTCTTGAAAAAGGCCGTGTTGTAGTTTAGTAGACTCACTGAGTCCTCGTCCAAGTGTTGCGTCCGGTCCTGACTGCGACCGAGCCATCCCTGGCACTTTCCACTTCACCACTGATGACTCCGGTACTTCACATGAAGACGGCTGAAGCCTCTCTAGTATCGTCAGCTGTTCCAATTCTCCGTCGGCCTTCTCGAGTTCGGCGAGTATTTCTTCTTCGAGTAGACACAAAACTGATGTGGCATTGGCGTAGTCTTGTAACTGATCCCGCTCCCTTTGGATGCGATCGCGGACTGCGGCCATCATTTTGATGCATATTTGCCGCTTTTCGGAATCCATGTCGTGAATCCTGATGTATGATGAATGGAACCGAGAAGACGGATGATGAGTTTGATGGTTGTAAGTAGAAGTTGGATCTGTGTTCAGCCGCCATCGAACCGGGTCGATATACAACAGGAGCACCCATCTCCGATACTTGGATACTGAATTTCGGTTCGGGTAGGCGTCTTTGAGCCATCACCTTGATAAGGAAACCAAAAGTTGATCAAGAACGTTTGGCAAATGACCTTTACCATGGTTCGAATCCATTGTGTTGCGGATGTGACTGGAACAGACTCAAACCTTGACGAAAGCCGTGGAGTTCCGACGGTCCTGTCAAGCATAATTCTGACAATGTGCATATGGGTTAGGGCTTTGGTCATAAGTGTCCATCTTTCATCAGGATTGGTCATCTTCATCAACACTATTGGTAGATTTGATACGTCTTTTTTGCACCTTGAGCAAGCGGTGGAGAGAGAAAGTAGAGGTAGATGTGACTCGGAAATAGACCTTCAGGCCCGTGTGGGCTACGAGTACGAAGCTTCACCACGTTTTCGGGTTTTGGAGCCGGTAGCGCTTTGGAGTGAGGTTTTGCAGAAGAAAAAAGGACGAGACGAGCGGACGCAGGTCCGAGACAAAGGCGTTGCAGAAAGCTCGTCGTCTGGATGGAGTAAGGTGATGTAGCCGGGAAGAGACAAGGAGATGCGGGACCGGAGGGAGCGGTGTGGCGGGCGTCGGACAGAGCCCGAGAAGGAACTTGGTCCAGACTTTTGGGCCAATCCGTCCGAGAAACGGAGGCTTGGGTTATTGTGGCCATGTTGTGTAGGCGTGTCTGCTGGCCAGGATGGGAATGGAGCACGCTACAGCCGTTGGTGGTCCATACGAAATGGTGCAGAGGGAGGGGCCTCCTCAACGTTCCCGGATCGGCTATTCCGTTAACCAGCTCCAGCGTCGTCGCCACTGGCGCGTTTCTGGTGGTTTGTATGATCAGGGTCCATCCACACTGTGCCGGCGTGATACCTGTGCGGTACCGGTATTTGTAC
Organism: Colletotrichum graminicola M1.001; assembly: GCF_000149035.1. NCBI lineage: Eukaryota > Fungi > Ascomycota > Sordariomycetes > Glomerellales > Glomerellaceae > Colletotrichum > Colletotrichum graminicola. Next base: position 118,011 of record NW_007361079.1, read on the forward strand.
ATATATATGTATGACTGACTGGACTGAACTACATCTTGCCTTATCTGAAGTCAAGCCTCGACGGACCGCCACCTATCATAAGCCTAGGTATGCTCGGGCATCCTCTTTCCGTTAAAAGTACCGTAGCACGTAACGGAGATGTCAGCCATCCGATTCGTGGCGGCCGCCGGTCGCATTCTCCAAACGGTATACTAGAGGCCCAGGTGTCAGACATCCCGTTCATGGCGAATGCCGGCATGTCGTTCGTTCATCGATCGTCGGAAACAAAGACAGCCCCGAGTGGCCAGTTGTGGCCTGCAAGTTCTAGGTGCGATGGCCCGAGTTTGTCCACGTTGCTGGACAATGCAACCATGACATGCAGTGCGGCGCCCTTGGCCGTGTGCGCGTGAGATTGCGCGCGGCGAAAAACAAGTTTGGTAGACAAGGCGACCACCTATCCTGAGGCTGAGAAAGGCTCGCGGGATCATGCAAGCAGGCGGCAGGTAGACGGTCGTACAGTGAATGCAGTGTACAGTAAGTGGGTGTGTTGTGCTGTAATGCACGGTGTGCTGTGCCTGCTGATGCTGTCATCGTCTGGGCACTTCTGATAGAACCCAACAGGCCTCAGAGGGACGAACGCATAGGCATGGCAGACAAGAGGAAGAGGCTGTGAATCAGTAGGGGAACGCGTCCTTGCCACCTCCTGGATGCTGCATACGTGTGTCCGTAGGTACCTACCGGTAGGTGTTGTATCGGTGGGTGCCCATCGGCAACTCATGCCGTTCTTGTGGACTCGCACACACGTACAGGAGGCTGGCAGCCATCCCCGGATTCCGCTGTCGGTTTCCCGCTGTGCTTGGGTGGCATCCACGACTGCAGCCTGCAGGCGCCGACGTCCGTTAACGCCTAGGACGAAAGTGGTAATCAGAGACGCCGGCGCTAGGGGCTGAGGCAGCACGGGTTTATTTGGTTATCCCGCCGAACTATCTCGCAATCTCGAGATACCAGAGGGGATCATCGGGTCTTGTCCAACCGAAGTACAGGGAGGGCTACGCTACGGATAGAGCAAGTAAGCATCGCTGTGGGCGGCCCGAAATAGAAAAAGGCGGAGGGATGTCCGGCCAGCGTCGAGTCGTCCTGTTCTATTTTGTATGTGGCCGTAGAAGATTGGTTTGCTCTCCAGCCCTGCTAAAGAGGCGGCCGCGAACGTGACCAGGTCAAAGGATGCAGATGCCTAAGCCGTCCATCCCATCGGAGCCGATTGCAGCAAGCCAACGGCTTTGGAATTGAAGCCTGCTGGCAGTGAGGCAACCAGATGCGCGAACATGGTCGCTGCTGGGTATGCTACATGTAGGTATTCCCGACTTGGCCGATGCGTCGAGGCAAAGATGACCAACACCGTCAGACGGGGCTGATGGGAGGATATCCAGGTCGAGTCAGTGGCGGCCTTGTAGCGGCGAGACGTGTCTTTTCCGAGCCACTCTTCATGAGGGCGATCAACAAGGCCAGAGAAAACAAGGGAAGATATAATAGCTGTCGATGAAGGAGACGAGACGCCAAGCCTTGAGCGGGCGACCGGGGAGAGAGAGGAAGTTGGAGGCAAATGCTGCAGACAAGGAGACGGCGAGGAACAAAAGTTCGAGGTTCGCGCCTTGTTCCTTTTTCGGCCAGAGACTAAGACTGATGAGCCTCTCTCACTTCGGTTCGCCGCTAGCGAGCGGCGTTCCTTATCAGCAACGGCAGGTTTCCACAGCCAATTGAAACAATCATGCCTTCCTTAGAAAGTCGTCTGGACTTGTAGGTAGGTACGCTAAAACTTGTTATCGGGCGGTCGCTGCAAGAACACTCACTAGCGCCTCCCGGTGCATGACAGGATGGGGCGGGATGCCCAGATGTAGTGTACATAGGTGGGTACATCTTACTGTACGTGGCCCCCGGAACGGAACCCGTCCGCGCTCCCTGTATCCATGTACAATGTACAATGGTACCAGGCCGAAGTTAAATACCCGGTTAGGTAACTAACGTCCACCCCCCTCCTGCAGAGCTTCACTTTTGGTGAATATTCCCCCTCTATCATGATGTCGGTTATGGGGGGTAACATCATAGGGGTATTTTACTTACCCCTGTCACCCTGTATATACCTGTATCCGTACCTGCCGAGGTACCTAGCATACCTATCCACCCACCCCACAGAAGCCGTGTCGGTCCCTCCACAACCCTTTTCTCCGGCGCGTCTCGCAGCCTCCAAATCTTGTCCAGAAACCAGCCGTACGACGCCTTTCTCTCTTTGTCCAACACACGCCATCCCGCCCGTCATCTTCTTTGCTACCCATTCTCACTTCTCCACCGCCGTCGATAGACTATGCAGAACGAACGAGACCCCTACTCCTACAAAGTACGCTACCCCAAAGAGACACTGTCTGGCTGTCTGGACCCTGGAACCAGGCTATGCTAGTCTCGACGCCAAGATTAACCCTTGACCTGCCCCAGCTCATGGATGCACATGTTGGGGGAGGGGGACTCTGAGGGGTGACAAGAGGAAGCAGCAGCAGCAGCAGCAGCAGCAGCAGCAGCAGCAGCACGACGATGTTCATGTTGGCCACGACAGGCAAGTCGTTGGGGTCCGCCCTGGCGTTTTGATGCCGCCAGCCTCCCCCCGAGACCACTTCCTTGCTTCCGACTCGACGCCGTTGCCGCCTCGTTGTGGTGAATGGATCATGTCCGCCCTCCATCTCCTTTTGGTGCACGCCATCCGCTTGCCAGACCTCCGGCCACCCTGGTCTCGACTCATGCCTGTCCTCCGATCGTCCCATCCATCCCGCGAGGCTGCGACTTGTTCGTGGAGAAACCCAGCACTTGCCGGTCTTAGCATTCTAAACTAGGTGAGGCCCTCCGCCAGATATCTATTCGTACCCTCTCCCTCCATCTTCTCTTTGCCTTTATAAACCCGAGCCGGATCCGCCCTTCACGACTCGTGTTCAACCCCTCCCCCCCAAATAGATACCCTCCATATCCCATTCTCGTTCCGTTTCGCCTGAATCGCCCGTCCGTGCTACCTTGTTAGGCTGCCCTCCTTTCGTCCCATCTTGCCGTAACTGACCCGCGCACCACACAGTGACTGGAGGAGCTTTTCCTGCGAGCTGGCAGTTGAAGATATTTACTGTCCGCCTCCTGCTCGTCGTTGCCGTCCTTAATTCTCTTCCCTGATCGCCGTGATCCATTGACTTATCCAACTTTCATCCCGGCATCCTCCGTTCCACCGCCAATATGCACGGCTATAGCTCCTCAGAAGAGTCGGATGACCCTCGCCGCCCTCGTCCCGTCCCGGCATCGAATAGCAACAACGACCAAAAGAAGAAGAAGAAGAAGAAGGCGCCTCCCCAGCCGTCCATCAACCACATCTGGAAGAGGTTCCAGGACAAGAAGTTTAACAAGGCACTCGCCGTTCTTCCTTTCGACCCTGTGCCGCCACCGGCGAGCTCCGAAAAGCCCAATGAGCTGCTGACTGCCGGCTATGAGCGAGCCGCGGAAGAATGCCGCCGCAAGGTCAGGAAGATCATACAGGAGTGCAGAAGAGTCAATATGCGATACCGAGACCCCGGCTGGGATTTGGTAAGTCTGCCTATAACAATAAAACAACGCTATTCCCAGTCAGCTAACTTTTTGCTTCTAGGATTGGGATCTGAAGTGGGAGAAAGGCCATTGCCTTAACACCCTCGGCCACACGAAATGGCAGCTCTCAAGGTCCACCCTCTCGAACCCTAGCGCTTCCGTTCCCAAGGCTGTCAAGCGTGTCCACGAGATCTTCGAGAAGCCCACTTTTATGAAGAATATCAACGGCAGCGACGTTAAACAGGGCAGTCTGGGCGACTGTTGGCTCATGGCTACCATGACTGCTCTCGCTAACGTCGAGGGCGGCATCAAGCGCACCTGTGTCGAATACGACACTCGGATTGGTATTTACGGCTTCGTTTTCTACCGCGATGGAGAATGGATCTACTCCATCATTGACGACAAGCTTTACCTTAAATCTCCTTGTTGGGACTCGCCTAGCATGCAAAGAGACCTCCTTCAGCAGATCGATCGTGAGGATGTGGAACGTGTCTATCGCAAGACGTACCAGACCGGTTCCAAGGCGCTGTTCTTTGCCCAGTGCAAGGACCAGAACGAGACCTGGGTACCTCTACTTGAGAAGGCCTACGCTAAAGCCCATGGGGATTACGCCTCTCTTTCTGGTGGCTGGATCGGCGAGGGCTTGGAAGACCTTTCTGGCGGTGTCACCACTGAGCTGCTTACCTCTGACATCCTTGACACCGATGGCTTCTGGGTGAATGAGCTTTCCAAAGTCAACGACGAGTTCCTCTTTGGTTGCTCTACCGGTCTTCTCGACGGGGGCTACGGCGAAAGGGAGGGCATCTCCGAGGGTCACGCGTACGTAATCATGGAAGCTAGGACGCTCAAGTCCGGAGAGCGCCTGATCAAACTTCGAAACCCCTGGGGAAAGATCCGCAAAGGCGTATGGGAGGGCGCTTGGTCTGACGGGTCCAAGGAATGGACCATGGAGGTCCAGGAGGAGCTCGGCCATCACTTCGGCAACGACTCCGTTTTCTGGATCAACTACGACGATTTCCTCCGCAAGTATCAGCACATCGACCGAACCCGGCTGTTCCGAGACCCCGCCTGGCGATGCGCTCAACGCTGGATCGGCGTCGACGTGCCCTGGAAGTCGCAGTTTAACGAAAAGTTCCAGATCAAACTGACTAAAGACGGCCCGCTTTGTCTGGTTCTCTCTCAGCTGGACAACAGATACTTCAAAGGGCTTCAGGGCCAATATTCTTTCCGCATCCACTTCCGCATTCATGAGCGTGGCCGCCCTGGCGCCGAGGACTATATTGTGCGCTCCCACGGAAACTACCTCATGGATCGATCCGTCTCCATTGAACTGCCGGACATGCCCGCTGGAGAGTACAGCATCTTCATGAGCGTGACCGGCGAGAGGGACACCAGTTTGCCCTCTGTCGAGGACGTCGTGAAGCGTGAGTGCCGAAAGCGGGTTGAAAACGACAAGCTGGTCCAGGTCGGATCCGCGTACGACCTGGCTCACAGCAAGGGCGCCGCGCACCTCGAAGAGGTTGCTCGTTTGCGCAAGGTCAAGGAGCAGCAGCGGGCGTCAGAGTCCCGCCAAAGGGAGCGTCGCAAGCTCTGGGAGAGGCGTCATCTGAACCGCGAGATTACCAAGAGGCAGACCAAGAAAAACAATGAGAAACGACATCGCAAAATGGTCAAGGCCGAGGAAGAAGCCAAGAAGAATGCTGAAGAAGCCAAGAAGAAGGAAGACGAATTAGCGGAGAAACGAGCAGAAGAAGCCAAGAAGAAGGAAGACGAACTAGCAGAAGAAGCCAAGCAAAAGGCCGAAGAAGAAGCAAAGAAAGATACTGATGCCAAGAGAAAGGATGAAGCCGGGACGGAGAGGGAAGAGGAGACGAAGACGACAGAGGCAGAGAAGTCCAATGACGAGGCCGTTCTGACGAATGCTGTCAAGGAAGTGCCCAAGGAGGCCAAGCCTGACCAGAATGAGGCCGGCTCCTCCGAACAGAGTCAGAAGCCAACAGAGGTGGAAAACGACAAGTCCGTTTCGGACAACAATGCCAAAGACGGCGTGGAGGGTGACTCCAAAACAGTGTCCAAGGGCGAGCCCAAGGAAGATGCGGCTGATGGGAAGCCCGTCGCCCAGCCTGCACCAGCTCCAGAACCGGCCCAGAGGGTTGAATACGACTCGGCTGACGATTCATCGGACTCGCCAATCGAAGACTGGGAGGAGTTGTACAGTGATGATGACATGGTCAGAAAGCCACGTCTTACTCCTTCAGGTCCACCTAAGACTCGCGACGAGCGCTACGAGTCTGAGGAGGAGGAGCTACCCGATCCTTGGAACGCCATCTGTATCGTCGGTGTCCGCGTCTACTCCATGGACGAGGATCTCGAGGTACATGTCGTCATGGAGGGCGGCGAGCTCCAAGAGGGCGGTATGGGCAAGAAGGGCGAAGCCGACCTTGACAATGCGCAGGTCAATGCTGGCGGAGAGCGTGAGAAGCTGGGAGCTAACAGCATGGTGGACGACGTCAAGACCGAGTCTGCGAAGCCGCAAGACGAGACTGGGTCTGAGACCGTCTCCGTAGCCCAGGCAGACGTCAAAGAATTTGACCAGAAGGACGATCATGACGCGACCAAGGAGGTCAACGAAGACTCCAAATCGGAGACCAGTGTCGATTCAGACAGAAGCGTCAACACAGACAAGACGTTCGACTCCTCAGGGTACGACAAGATGGACTCGGGAACTTCCACCCCCGAGGTGATTGCTACACCCGAAGCGACACCCTTAGAAACCAACAAGGAGCTGTGCTAGAGCCATCTAGAAGATACAGAGTGACGACGCACATGAGGGTAGACGGCAGAGCAGAGATTGCTCAGACCAAGATTTGATGAGGCCTTTGGGCGTTATGAGCATTTAATTCGACGCCTAGTCTGCGGGCTGGGGAATTGCATGCGTGTTTTTTCTAGCGAGATCCTAGGTCCGTCTTGTATTTGAGGACCTTTGTAACAGGACTCATGTTTGGTATCACATGGCAGAGTCTTAGTCCACATAGATTCTGTTCTACTTTGTGCTCCATGAGTGGGCTGGTCTCACACCTGACGGCAGAGTCACTTGCTGTAATAGTCGTTTATCAAATATTTGCATTGAGCATACCGTCTGAGTTTCCCCTTAAGCATCCGCGCGCTGTCAGGACGCACGCCGATGTTTTTATCGGAGGAGGGCCTCATTCAATGCCAGTATTACTTGGAAAAGTACTAACTCTGTCTACCGGAAATGCTCGAGAGTACAGCAAGGGCAACAATATAACAGCTAGCGGACACAAAGTACGGGATTCCCAATGCGGCGCCACCCAATGAGATGCCTCGAACCCAGAGGACCATCATTAGAGGCGCGCCTAACAGTGATCCTGAAGTTTTGACCATCATGACGATAGAGAAGACATGTGATTCAGGATCGACCATATCCAGACTTCGTTCGTTCCGTTTTGGAGCGACGTAAGGTGATTTGAGCAACGAGAGGGTGAAGACCGGGAGGGCGGAGCCGAGAGCGTAAAGAAACAGCGACGGCACCAACATCCAGATCTGTGTGGCCAGGGCTATAGCTAAAGCACCAAGTATAGAGATTACCAAACAGATCTTGGCATAGCACATATTCATACGGTGGCTGACCACTTCGGGGGGGATATGAAGCGACCTCTTCTGGCCAGAACGTAAGATTGCGGGAACGATGACTGTAAGCAGTGTAAAGTTGACCACAGCTTTGGCGGACAAGAGATAGCCTGTGGAAGCAAACGTCCAACCATACCTCTTGGAGATGTACTGCACCAACAGCTTGGTGTCTGAGCTTGCAAGAGACGTGAGGATGAAGCTGATGAGAAGAAGACTCATGTTGCGTGGGTGACTCGCGATGATGGATCGCAAGGCACCGAAACGCTGGACGATAGACCGTAGGAGAGATGCTTCGGCGTCTTGGGCTTTCAGAACAGGAGACGACAACAGAGGCCTCGCTTGATCATCCGTATTCCGGGATACGGAAGCACGAGAGTGATTCTCGGGTGAGTCGCCGATGAAAGATATGGCCGGGATGGCCAAAAGAAGGAGGGATATGCCGATCCAGAACGGTAGCCATAGAAGTAGACTCATAGAAGCCGATGCAAGGGCCGGACCCAGCAAGTTGACAACATATGAAACAGAGCTCATCCATCCAAAGTATGTGGCACTTGATGGCCCAGTCAGTACAAACATGCCCCAAGTAAGGCTTTCAAACCTAGGTCCAACTCACCGTTGGACGTGATCATCCGTGATGCCAGATGCAATTGCATATGTGATTGAGTTGAAAACACAGTCGCCACCCAGTACGGATAGAAACGGCGATGCAACGATGGCCTTCGTTGGCATGATCTGTTCGAAATAGCCCACGATGACGGCCCACGCCAGCATGACGATGCGGGGGGCAAGATTGAGACAGAGGATGGTGCGCCGCCCATATCGTTCGGCGAGAAAGCCCAGGGGAATCGTCATGACGAAATCTAAAGGTCGTTAGCTGCGAAGCGCTTATCAGATGGCGCGAGTCTATGCTCACCACCCACGATCCAGCTAGTCTCCATGGTTCCCTGGATCCAGGCCAGACCCTGCTGGACGCCGTCAACCTTGCATAGGCGCTCTTCGACGTTGCCATCTCGATCGATGACCGATGGGTCCGCGATCAGATAGTGCTCACGACACAGCCGGCGCTCGATCACCCTGCTCAGGGGGAGTTGGTACAGGCTAGCAGCCAGATTGACGAGGAGCACGAGCGCGAGCAAGGCCCTGATACCAGCTTTCCGCTGCCTGTACGCGGCCGCTGACGCACCAGTGGCGGCACAAGAGATGCTCTCGTCTATAAGCTGCGTAGCAGACGGCATGATTCCGCCACCGAGTATGTCTTGCGGTTTATGTATCAGGACTGATAGCGACCCGAAGATGATTTGACGCGACGGGTTTCGGGGGACTGGTGCCATTGATGACTAAGCACACCTTCTCGGTCCCGTAGGTGAGCAACGCATAAATCTTGCTTGTCCATGATCTTGATTGATAACGCGATGGCCAAAGGCCCCTCAAATAAAAGGGGTATGATCACAAAAGATTGATCGTACAAGTTGAATAGAGTTCTCATTCAATGGTGCCAGAACTATTCATGTGAGCTTCTGAGAGCGAGAGTTGCTCTGGGCACAAAAGTTCAACTCACACTAATCGTTGTGGTCAGAACAGATTTCTCATGCATTCCAAGGCAGGAAACTATCGAAGAGCTACTTCTGAAAAGCCTCAAATAAAAACACCAGAAAACTACCCAAGTCGTTCAAAAAATCCGGTCAAGTTTTTTGCTCCCTTTCTAAGCTCTTCTTCAAATCATGACGCAATCCAGTGCAATCCTTGCAATTCAACTCATTCCAACACTCTCAAATCTTTGATGTTTTCTCATTGCTTCAACGACGATCATGGTTAAGAGTTCTGAGAACCTGAGCCACCGCCATTCCCTGGAGGATTCTGTCGTTGTCCGACGACGCCAAAAGGATTCGAAGTCGGAGCATAACTATTGTCAGCTTCACTGTTCTGCACCAATTGCCGTAGACCACCCTGACCAATGGGGCCATAAGTTGGTCTGTGACGGTATGACTTGTCAGCTGTTATCGCGGGTTTGCCTGATTTTCCTACGTTGTCAAAGGGGTTTCTTGTGTTTGTGACGCCAAAGGTTCTCAGGCTGTTCCCTGGAGGCGGGTTCGGTCTTTCCTCAAGCGCTTCAAGGCTTCCAATTTGTTCGTTGAGAAACTTGATTCTCTGTAGCAGCTGCTCACGAGTTTTCGGCTCGGTTGATGGGTATGAAGAGCCAGGAAGATACTGGCCATAACTTTGAGTTGCTTGCATACTTCCAATGTTGTCTCTGGCGGTGCTGCCACTGGCGCTGCCACTAGAGTTTCCTGTGTAGGCAAACTGAACCCCGTCCCGGGAAAGATTAGCATGTCGACCTTGAGCCTGGGTAGTCTGTGCATCCGCATTTTTGAAATGAGACGGCATAAACTGATAGGGCACCGCAACCCGCGAGTCGTCCCAACGCGCACGGAGCCTGGCCAACTTTTCTTCTTGCATTTGAGCTGTCTCTTGGAGACATTCCTGACATATTGGGTCAGTTTGCTTCATGTTCCTCCAAGTGAAGTATGGGCAGTAGTCTTTGGGGTCAATGAAAGCATTCAGAACGACATCGTATGGCTGTTCGTAAAACCATCTGTCGCAGTAGTCCCAGGTCTGTGGCTGAACCTCGGACCATAAGACATGCCCTTTGCCAGGGCGGAGCATTCCTGCCGTCATAGGGTCATTGTCCCGCCGAGGGCAATTCGGGTTGGGGCATGGGCAGACGTGCAAGTGTCGTGGCGTTCGGCACATTTTGAATCGGGAAACTGTTCAGATGTAGCTGGGTTCTTTGGAAGAGTTTGATGACAGTATGGATGTTGTTGTGCTGAATGGTTTGGGGATGGATTGAATGGAAGCTGACGTGACGAAGGAATCATCTTATTTATTATACTTCAAGAAAGCTCCAGAGTCGGTTTAAGTCTTTCAATCAATGATAACATAGTTCACAAAGACGCTGTACTATAGTTGTATTGGGGTCTTTGAAGCAGCATTGTTGTGTTCCTTGTGTCGGACTCGGTTTTGTTCTACAAAACAGTGCAACAGTCCGTTGTTTCCTCGACTTGTTCTTCAAAGACACTTTGTACTGTATGACAGATATAGGTCTCTGGATATCAAATAAGTGCTGCGGGATAGGGCCTCCATGTCTTCAATGTGAATATCTCAAATATTTTGGAAGACCAGCAGCAACTGATTTCAATAGTATGAAGCAACTTCGCGGCCACAGATAGGAACAAACAATCATGATACAATCAATAAGCGCGTCTAATAGTTTATTCTTGAACAATCTGACTTAATATTTCTCCGTGTGCCATCCGGCGTTGAGTCCTCATCTTTTGTTACCATGAGAGCCATTCTAGTGACTTAACAGAAGAAAGGATGATATTGAGAATAACCCCGAAACCATATATAATTCGGTCCAATTATCTCGTAATTGAGTTGTATTTTTTACTGGCTGTTCCAAGCCATCTTAAGTTTTACAGGAAAATTCTAGGGATAATAACCGTCCTTCAAACCAGGATCAAACGCCCATGATGCATATGTGTCGTAAGAAAAGATAAGTGCGTCCTATCCCTACCGAGATTCAAATGGAAGGCCTGGGGAGCTCGGCTTTCAGTAAACGCTGCCCCAAGGGCGCGAGTCGCGTGACCTCCTTTCCCAGCTTCCTCTCCTAGGTCGACGACGATCGTCTCGTCGCAGCCTTTCGCAATCATCGCGCTTGGCGATCTCTTCGAGAAGAATTTCTCTTTTTTCCTTCTCGCCAGCGAGGATTGACTGCAGCAGATCCACTTTCCTGATAAGCTCGTCTATCTTGTAGTGATCCCCCTTGAGCTTCCTCTCGAGCTCCTCAATGGTGCAAAGCAGTTTCTCAACCTCGTGCTGTCGTCCTTCGTACAAGTGGTTGTTGCATCGCTCGATGCGGAGCTCTTCCTCGAGTATCTCCACCTTGCGAACGAGGTCCCCGATCTGTCGCACATATTCATCAGACTTTGGGTGTCTTAGCCGCTCTTCTTCCAATACGCACTCGAGGTCATCAATCCTTCGGCCAAGCTCGATCGCTTTGCGCTCCCAGTGCTCGGTTCTCTTCTGTTCTCGCTCCAAGTCCACAAGTAACCGTGCGTTGCATTCCTCGATTTCTTGCCTCCACAGGCGACTGTCCTCCCCCGAAATCCATGTGTTGCGTAGAATGCGAACCTCGTCTCGGGCCTCGTTTAGTCTGATCAGACAGTCGTCATAGTCTCTGATAAGCTTGTCGTGACGGATCTGGAGATCGTTGAAATAAGGGTGGTCATAGTGTTCAGGAGGACCACAATCGTACTGTTGCTCTCGTAGTTTTTCCTCTAAATGTTTGATACGCCGAAACTGATCCTCCCTCGAGTGCTCGAAGCAGATGCTTTCTGACGTGACATCGCAGTAATTGAGGCACTTGTCAATCTTGCAGCAGTGCTCATCACAGTAGCCGAGTTGAATCTTGACGATCTTGCGGCATCCAGCCCTTTTGCACTCATGATCCGCACAGTACTCTCCTCCTGCCAAGCAAGGCTTTTCGCAGGACTTCCAGTGACAGCGATGGCGATGGCAGTGAACTCCAAAGTCGGCAATCTCGACGCATCCTTTTATAGTGCAGGTGTGTCTGTGACAGAAGGGGCTGAACCCACCCCCATCCAGACTGACGGCCACTGCGTAGCAATTTACTGCGCCGCAACCATGATCTCGGCAGAAGACTCTTTTCGAATCGATTTCGTTGTATCGGAAATTAAGACAGCCCTCGTATGTGCACTTATGAACCGCACATGATCGACAACCTGAAACGCAAATGCTTTTGCAGCCTTTGTAGGTACAGCAGTTCTCGGCGTAGTCTATAACTCAGTCAGCATTAATATCGTGTCACAACCCCCCCAAACGAAATATCAAGGCGCCTTACGCTGCTCGCAAAAGTCCCAATAACCACCATCTGATTTCTTGAATCTGAAATTCTTGCACTTTTTCACAGTGCATTTCTGGTGTATCAAGCAGCGATGATCGGCATGCACAACTTCTCGGCATTTCGGCTCCCGGCATATCGTAGAAACGTGGTCAACACAGTACTCAGAGTCAATAACTCGTGTCTCGAAACAGCTCGGTACCAGACATCGGTGGTCTGGGCAATACCCGTACAGCTTGTCTCTGGTCTGGTAGCAGTTGTCGACGTAGCACTGGTCTGTCCATACTGCGCGTTAGTGGCATGCATGGCTTACGCTTCAGAGCGGTTGAAACTCACGTTCCGGACATTTCCACGGCAAGGGCACGCCCGGTAGGCAATCGCCGGTCCGATCGCAGCCCGGCACCCCACATCTCCGGTCTGCTTAGAAATTAGGGAACTTCCACCAGAGAGTGAAGGGCGGAAAGGACTTACGGTCATCGCAGAAGCGGTAAAGAGGGTCTTTTGGTCGACTGCACATCTCTAATCCGAGTATACAGTACTTGCAAGTATCTAGGTAGTCACCGTCAGCTTTGTAGATGCCTAGATTCGAGAGTGATAACTAACGATCGACGCAAAAGTCCGAATAGATTCGGATGTCGGGTCTGGCAGGGTCGATGCGTATAAAGGCATGTTTTCTGGAGCATCCGTCTACGTGACAGGTCCTTTCATACCTGTAATCCACGCAATCATCACAGCTGCATCTTGAAGACCTCGTAGATCTTGACGATGTGTATGATGACATGACGGGTGCACCAGCCGGAAGTGGTTGGTGAACTGTCCCTAAGGATATGCTGTGTGCTGGGCCAGACAGGTATTAGACCTATGTCGAGATAGGATACACTGTGTTTCTTCAGCGGTGGATGAATTTGTGGCTGTAGGGGAAGATGCACGATCAACGGCGAAGAAGGAAAGTGAAAGTTGGGGTAGAGGGAGGGGGGAAGCTGTAGAAAACCCTTTTGAGGGAGATGTAGCTAAGAAGAGGTCAGTGTGGTTGGTTGTATGAGAATATGTCCGGGTGAAGGAGGCCGACTGGAACAAGGACCCCGAGAGGGCGGCGTGACAATAGCTTCATCCCACCTTTTTCTTTTTTGGTGTGGCTGAGCTTTATCCATATCATCCCAGGTACTTAGAAACGCTCGGTCACGCGACGACGTGTACACCGACAGACCTACTCCGTTCAATTTTACGCCTTTCTTTTCCAACTTTTGTTATCTTTAGATGGAAATTGGGGGGGGGGGGGGGGGGGGGGGGGGGGGTCACTTCTTATAGAACATCCGACCTAAAGTACAAGTTATGAGGGGGTGCCTTCCCATTAATTTTTCCCCTTTTTTTTTCCACTTTTTTTTTTTTAAAAAAAAATTGGGGGGGGGGGGGGGGGGGGGGGGGGTTCAGTGCCTTCGGCCGGGTTTTCAAGAGTGTTATTTGCATTCTGCTCTAAGAACACTGATATTAATATCCGAAAACCGGACAAAAGCCTACCAAGTACCACCCAAACAAAAGAGACAGAGAGCAAGCTGCTAAAGACTTGGGGCCCGCACAACAACTGGTAGAAAGCCTGGCAAATGAGAGTTCGGCTATTGCAGAGGTTGAAGATTCTTTGAACCGTTTACTTGGAAATAACGATAGCAATGTTCCTCTGGGTCGCAGATGCAACTGCAGACGAGGCATGTTGCATTCAACTTGCACTCATCATCGCGTCGTTAGCTGCCGAAACAGGCCGGTTGGCTGACCGAGCGTTTCCCGCGAACAGACGTCCGACCGGAGGCAGCCGAAACGGAGCTAAGTTGACAGGCAGGTGTTCGGCCTGGGCCAAGCAACAAGTTTAATCGATGCGCGAATGCGGGATACAACCGGAACAAGGTGAGGAAGCCCGGGGAGATCCAAGTTGAAAAAGAGGCTTGCATGAATGACGCCGGCAAGCGTCAATAGAACGTGGCCCCCTAGGCTAGATAGAGGGTGTCTCAGAGGATCACATGGGAAGGGGAAGAGGGAGTAGCATGCGGCCTACCAGCTAAGACACGGAAGTTGGAGAGTCGACACAAGACTTGCATTACTTAGTTAACGCTTGGAGCCCAAAGGAGTGGCTTCCCGTATGGTTTGTTGAACAAAGATCAAAGATAAATCAACATGGACTTTTTCTGTTCCTTTCTTACATTCTTATTGCGATTTTGTCGCCTTTCAGGCGTAAATTAATGCTGCTATGTGTCCTTGGCCAACTGGACAGCAAAGCGTTCGGCTTTGATAATAATTATGCAATGTTTTATAACTGATCACACTGTGTTGTCTGCAAGATGAGGACGCTTGGACATACATGCATACTAGCAAATGTGTGTGTTGCTCAAGAAAAGGATTCCTAACAATCCAGAGTGAGATAGTTTTCGTTGTTGCACTACCTACTCTTTCGCACTTGCATGATAATATACAAGCCAGCAAACTTGTATGCAGGTTTGGTTTGCAGTTCCAACACGTAGTCGACGTGCCAACAGATTACAGTAAGCTGTTAAAGTATCAGAGCATCTGACGGCCGTTTCTCAAGTTTAACAAGAAAAGCCCACGATGTGGAACACTAAAGCCACTTTCGGGGTCAAGAATGGAATACATTTATGGAAATATAACTCAATTGACAGGTGGCTTGCGACAACGCCGAGTACTCCTTTCGGGCACTTTTACCCCCCGGCCCCGATGACTTGACCGATGAGGTCCTGAAGCACGGACGCAGCCCTACGCAGGATCCGGAGCTTCGCCATAACCCCCCGCAGCAAAGCCCATGTGGCCGCTCCGACTGCTTGTTTCCATCGCTCAGGCAGTACAAGGAACTTACCGCTTTTGACTGCGGCCAAGACCGCAAAGCACGGGCCATTGTCGCTCTGGCGGTAAACCACGTTCCGTCATGGCGATGGTGCGGGTTAGCGTCCAGCAGGAGCTCAATCGACCGCTTGAGGCATCTCTCCGCTAGAAGCATGACACGGAGAATCCGTTGATGATCTGGCGGTTGATGCACCACGTATTAGAACAAATGCCGATTGATCCATTCGCAGCAGCTCGTCGACGGCACGGTTCTGGTTAAAGTGGACGGGCTCGTCGTTGGACAGCTCTTGGTTCTGCCACCCAATCTAAAAAGGAATGTATGTACAAGCATCTTAGAAAACATCAGCACATGTTATGATCCAAGCATCCAGATCCCATTCCGACGCTGGAATTATTTCGAGGCCTTTCTTCGAATTGTGAGCAAGCCCCTTCCGCTCTTGCTACGTCTCGAATCCATGCTTGCTGTCATCGTAGCTGAAGAAAGACATCACGCGATTGATCATTCTCCGCGACGAGATCTCCGCCAGGTAGTTTAAATCGACTATTTGATTCCTTGGGCTGAACATCATCCTTCAGGCTATCCATTTCGCTTGGCTTAGCAGCTGGGGAAGCAATCTCGGAAGGAGGCGAATAAGTCGTGGTAGCCCAGACAGGTGATGCCACTCGAATGCCATGGGGTTTTGCATTGTGGCCAACCATTGTACTTGGGTATGCTCTAACTTCTCTGTAAACCGCACTTATACTGTTTCATGAATGTCACCACTGACGCTTCATAAAGAACCAGTAGAGCCTTGGCTCGAGACGACGTGTTTAGTGCAGTCATTCGCGGGTTTCGTTGATTATAGTGCTACAGCAGATTTTTGAATTGCACACAATCCTGGTTGAAGTAGAACCGGGTCTAAAGCAGTTGAAAGATATACATTCGAAGAACACCAAGAAAAATAGGCATTGCACCTGTAGTAGGCATGCTTGACTTCAATGGCCCTATCTGCTTCTTTGCTGCGAGATGATAAGCAAGAGCTGTGTCCGGACCAGTGGAACGTGAAGCGGGAGCCGGAGTTGATTCCGGCGTACCATTGTAGCTGGGCTCGGATTGATAGGGGCCTGCAAAGCAAGTCGGTGCACAGGCAGCAAGCTAATTGATAAGTCACTAGGAATGGGCAAGATATCGAACCCCTGCCGACTTTCAACTCGCCGCAGGACATGAGGGCCCGTCCCATCGCAACCTACATTCAGCTGTATCTCTGACATAACACCTGAGGTCCTTAACATCGAGTATTGAATTCTTCAACAGCATGTATACCAAGAAGCCTTTTCGCGACATTCAAGTCATTCCCTTGGACTCAAGAATAGGCAATTTGATGTTGGGAGCAATATCTTCGAAGATTGACCATCTGAAACTTGCCTCGTGATTAGGACTTGCAAATTATGGATTTGAATGCCAAAACGAATCGCAATGCCATCCCCAGGTAAACTATTTGTGGTATGGTCTGTATTTGCGTTTTCAGCGGCGCTCATACTAGTTTGAGGCTCGTTTATGGGTGTGAGAAACAATGATCGTTACAACAATACTACAATCGAGTTCATATCCTCAAGTAGCATCCGCAAAAGCGAGATAACATGGTTGATGCCATCTAAAATCGCTAAGCTTGTGGGGTCAAAATTCCGGTCCAACAAAGGTTAAATTAGAAACCCGAAAATGCGTGCAAAAGAAAGTTCGAGAAGGATGCTGAATGCTCATTTGAAGTGTTAGGGCAAGTAAGTGGCCGCCATTCCGCTGGCAAAATTCACATGTCGGCTGCACGTTGTCGCATTTTGTCTTCCGAACCCGGCGTACTATACACAGGGAGGCAGAGGTTAATAGTGTGATTTAGGTGATTAATATAGAGTAAGGTTAGATCTATCTCCCTATATCTTTTTTCCTCTAATTTATTTTATAGAGCATACCAACAGAGGATTTGCTTTACCTTAACCTATAGGATGTGTCTACCCCTAAGGAGATAACTACTATCTATACAACAACGCGCTACCTAAGGCAGAAGAGGACAAGTCGTAGCTTGGCGTAAAGGCCCTCTCGTTCAAGACGTTCTTCAACAAGATGCATCATAAAATCTTGTCCCTAAAGCTGGTCCCGGCACCAGCAGCAGGGAATTTCGGTGCCGCCATCTGTGCCCCGAAGGACGCGGAAGCCAAGGTGAGTTCTGATGATGCTGCCCACGCCACGCCCCCGATCGATCCACCACCGCAAAGTTGTCTAACAGGTATCAACGGGCAATCAAGAGTTTGTACCGCGAGTACGGCTGGCCGAGCGCATTTAGAAAGGAGGACTTTCTCCGGGCTGCCGTGCCAGTGCGCGCGGCCATCAAGAATGATCAGAACGCTTGGTCAGACGAGGATTGACGATAAAGTGACGTTGTGGTTTTATAGTTGGGTGACGGTGTCAAAGCGTGGGCGTTTCTTATGTGTACCCGGGCACGTGAAATGTGGCCCGCGGTGGGGCGAATGTTGCCAACATTTAGTTGGTTGGGCAGGCCGGGGATCCTGCTCATGGGGGGGTATTCAAAGTTCGGGGGGGGGTATCCGGCCAGTGGGGCAAAAGTTCGGGGGGGGGTAAAAGAGGTAGGGCTAACTAATTATATAAAAGTAATATATATAAATATTAGGGCTTTTTGCCTATAGGCGTATAGTAAAAAATCTATAACTAAGATTATATAACTTTATTTACTATCTCTACTTTAGGCCTAGCGCTAGCTTATACTTAGGATATACTAAACTCTTACTAAGAAAATTTCTTACTTTAATTCTTTTTTTTTAAAAACACTATAAATTTATAATTACTACTATAGCATAACTAAGGTATTTTTATAATTAATTCTTAATATATTCTTACTATATCTAAAGTATATACTAATAATATTCTAGATATTTACTAATTATATAAACCTAGGTATTACTAATATATATAACCTTTTTACTTATAGACACTACTATAGTAAGTATATATATAATCCTTATTAAGTAGTAATATAATATATACTAATTTAATATAGGCCTTATCTTAAACCTAAACCCTAACTATATTCTAGCTAGTATAGCTTATATCCTTACTAATATAGTATATATATAGAACACTAACTTAAATTATATATAGGTTTAAAAAGCCTATAACGCTAGCTATATATATAAGTTTTTAGATTAATATAAGTATATATTAAGTATATACTAATCTTATTCCTAATAAACACTATTACTATAAAAATAAATCCTCTTTTATTAACTTAATATAAACTAAAAATACTACTAGTATATACTAACTATATACTTAGGCGCTTTAAATATAAAAAGTAAGCTTTTTACTATTAATACTAAAGTATAAGTTAATATATATAAAGTATAAATTAAGTATATACTAACCTTAATTTTAGTTATAATATAGTTATTAATCTTAATACTAATATTATATATAGCACTATTTATACCTCCTAGCTAGCTATAAGTATATCCTAAGTATATACTTAGAATAGGCTAATATAGTACTTAGCTTTACTACTATATACGTACTACCTACCTAGGCGCTAGTATATATATATATATAGTATATACTAAGTATATACTAATAATACACTAGTTAAAAATTACCTCTATACTAACACTACTATTACTAAAGAGGCAGCTAGTAAACTATATATACTAAGTATATATAACAGCTAGTTATAGTATTAAGAGAGTATATACTAATAATATACTAAGGCTATCTAGAACTTTATTTACTTTAGTTAGTAGCGTAATATAAACTATATTTATAAGCCTAGGTATATCCCTAGTACTATCTTAGTATATATATAGCTAATATGTAAACAGTATTAGACCTAACAGTAGTTTTCTCTATATCTATTATAATAGTATAAAGGAATTAGTATAAGTCTCTTTTAGTACATACTATATATATACTAAGCTAACACTAGATTATAGTTATAATAATACTGCCTTTATAGCTACTTATAGAACTTAATTCTATTAACCTATATATATATACTTTAAATATATACTTAGTATTACCCTAGAGAATACTATTTATTTTACTATTTATTTTACTATTTATCCTTTATATTACTAATACACTTTAGCTACTATATAGTGCTACTAAGCTTTAGTATAAGGTTATTATAAAAAATATATTAAAAAATATATTAGTATTTACTTTTAATAAGTAAGGCGTAAGCTATATATATACTAAGAGTATACTAAAATAATATCTTATATTATAGACTTTATAATAACCTTACGCTAGATCTAAACTAATCCTAACTAAGTAAATATAAAAAATAAGGTAAGTATATACTTAATATATATTATAACTATATATACTAATAATTAAGTAAGATAATACTATAACTTTAGTCTCTTTATATAAGTATAAGAATATAAGTTATATATCTTCTTAGTATATACCTTATATATACTAATAATTAATCTTATAGCGCCTTAGCTATCCTTATAAAGAGAGCCTTAAGTCGCCTACCTTAGCTTCTTACCCCCCCCTTAAGAAGTAGGCTAGTATATATAAAGTGTATCCCTAGTATATATATAACACTAATTTATTTAGCTCCTAAGAAGAAAGGTAAGGCCCTAGCTACCCTTACTACCTATAAGACCTATATATAGTATCCCCTAGACACACCCTTAGTATATATATAGCTAACGTTTAATAAGATCCTAAGGTCTATAGAAGGCTATTTTCTTTAAGTAAACTAAAGAGGAAGGTAGTATCTAAGTATATACTAAGAACCTTTTAGGCCTAAGCTAAGAAGGTATAATATATATTATAAGTATATACTAAGTATAACCTAATAATACACCTAAAATAGATTAAAGTTTAAAATAACCTAAGTTATATTTTAGTATATACTAAGTTAGTACTATAAGTTAGTTAATAATAATTAAAATAGTATTAAGTATATACTATATATATACTAGTAATATACTAAATTTAACCTCTCCTTAAGTCTTACTTAAGCTATACTACTTCTGCTTTTAAATCCTAAATCTACTTCTTATACCTTAGGCGCTTTACCTTATACTATAACTCCTAAATCTAAACTTTATCTTATTCTTTTTTAAAATAAATATACTACTACTAAGAATAAACTTATAACCTCTATATAAAGGTAGAAACCTCTTACTAGCTTATTAATTAAGTATATAAGGTTTACTTTTATAAATAAAAATAAGATATAAGTAAAGATAATACTAGTAGTAGTAGTAATAATATAAAAGATAGGCTATATATAAGTAGGGTTAATATATAGGGCGTACTTAGTATATACTTAGAGCTAGCTCTAGATATACTAAGTATAGTCTTACTTCTCTTTAAAACACTATCCTCTTTATTTATAACACTACTATCTTTAACACTTAGTAATAGTGTATTAAATAGGTTATATAGATTGAAGAGAAAGGTAAGGTTATTTTAGTGTTACTTTACTTATATAGCTTACTTTTTTTATATTTTCTTAAGAGCTTTAGTGTAGTAAGCAGTTTAGCTTTTATTCCTCTATAAAGATTAAATACTAGTATAAATTTCTACTTATACCTTTACTACTTTCTAAAAAACATATTACTTAAGCCTAAAGTATAGTTAGTATATACTAAGGATATACTAAGGATATATAAAGGGTATACCTAACTATAGTATAGCAGCTAAAAGTTATAACTATCTCCTAACTACTAAGTTATCCTAGCTATAACTAGACTTAATAATATTATTATACTTTTTAGTAAGAACTTTTACCTTTAGGTTAATATTACTTATTTTAAGTATAAGCCTATATATAATCTACTTTACTTTTTTACCTTTAAACTATAACTTAGTCTTAAGATATTAAGAGGTTATACCTTTAATATACTCTATATATACTAAGGATAAGGTTAATTCCTATAGTCTCTAAAGCTTATACTTAGCTATATAGTTAAGGAACTTCTTTTACTAGTTATAGCGTATATAAACCTTATAGAATATAAGGATATAGTAAAGGTGCTCCTCCTAGCTTCTTAAAGGGTTAATTTTAGTAAGGTAGTTACCTAGGCCTAGTATATAGTTAGTATATATAAAGTATATACCTAGAATATAGTAAGTATACCTCTAGCTTATTTCTTATTTATATTTATTATAATAGTATAGATAAGAAAGTTCTTAGTTAGATTAATATAATACTAATCCCTTTAGGAACTAGCTACCTTATAAAGGCAGCTAAAGTATTCTCTAAAGAGCTACTTATACCTATCTCTTAAATAAGTATTAGTCTATATATAGATATAGGAGTTAATTTCTAGGTATAGTTAGTAAATACCCTTAGTATATACTAGGTATATACTTAACGTACTCTAAGTTTTTATATTCTAACTATAAATCTTAAAGGTATTAATTTCTCCCTTAACTATCTTAAAGGCTATATCTACCTTAAGGAACTAGGCCTTTAGAAAGGCCTTAGCTTAAGTAGACTTAATATAAATAATAATAAATCTATTATTTACTATTTTAATAATACTATAAATCTATTAGTCTTTTTTTAACCTTATCTTATTAAAGGTAAATTCCTAAGTAACGCCTAGTATATATTTAGTATATATCTAACGTATATAAGGTATATACTTATTATATATTACTTACTTATATAGCTAGAACTAGCTAGAAACTTAAGAAGACAGGCTTTATAAATAAGGACACTAATAATATTCTTATTCTATAAAGCAGTATAAATAGCCTAAAGTATACTTATCTTAAACCTATAGTATACCTTATAAATCTTTAGATTTATAAGTAGTATCCTTATATATACTTAGTATATACTAAATAAATATCTAGTAGATATAAAGCTTATATATAGTTAATATTATAATATCTAGCTTCTTTAAAAGGCTAAGTATAAGTTATTATAATAACTAAGAAGAAAAAGTTATTAGTAAAGGTAAGATATAGGTATATAAGCCTCTATAAAGGAGGAGAATAAATAGGAAGTATACTTAGTTAATAAGGATATAAATATCTATCTTAACACTATATATATACTTTTAGATAGATCTACTACTAATAAACACTAGATATTAGAAGCCTAGAAATTTAGCTTATACTATAAATATATAGGGGATATACTAGGTATATACTTACTATATATTTTTCTTATACTAGATATCTTCCTAACCTAGACGTACTTATTTCTTTAGCTATATAACTAGCCTATAAAGTAAAGCTACTATAAATACTTAAAATTAATTTAACTTTAGTACTAAGGAATTAAAAAAGCAGTATACTAAGTCTTAGTATTACTTAATTATAAGCACCTAATAAATATTACTTATAAATATTAAAATATATCTTACTATAGTATAGTATATACTAGGCTTATACTTACCTTATTCTAAGTAAACACCTAGAAGGGCTGTCTACTATAAGTATTAGTATTAGGGTTACTACCTTAACCTAGCTACTAGTATAGCTTATTAGGCTTCTAATACTTCTTAATTAACTTAAAGAATCTAGTAAGAGTTAGTATAATCTATAGTAAGTATATATAAAGTATATACTAAATATATTAGTAATATACACTTTAGTCTAGCACTAGATATCCTTAGTAATTATTAAGGTAATTACTATTCTCTTTACTTTTTCCCTTATAGCCTAGTGTATTTAAATAACTTTCCCCTTATTAAAATACTTATTAGGCCTTAGAAAGGACTTATAAGTAAATTTATAGTGCTTTATACTACTATATTAAAGGGATTAGTACTAGACTTTATTATTCTTTAGGTTATTTTTAGTATATTATTAGTATATACTTACTACTAGTGTAAGATATACTAAGAATACGTTACCTTAGTACTAAGCATAACTACTTAGATATATACTCCTTATACTTAGTTAAGTACTAAATAGTATCTAAAAGCTATTAAATAAGCTACTAGGCACTAGCCTTTAAGGTATCCTAAGTATATTAATATAATATAATATAGTAAAAAATACTAAAAGGTAAGGTTACTAGATAAAGAGGGGAGGTAAGATAGTCTTTAATAAATATTACTATTATTTTCTTTTTACTTCTATAATTAAGAAAGATACTAAACTACTAAAGAGATTCCTAAAGAATAATAAGTATATACTAAGTATATAGCTAGTATATATAAGGTATATATTAAGAGAATACCTAAGTCTAG
The DNA here is from genome assembly GCF_000149035.1 of Colletotrichum graminicola M1.001. NCBI lineage: Eukaryota > Fungi > Ascomycota > Sordariomycetes > Glomerellales > Glomerellaceae > Colletotrichum > Colletotrichum graminicola. The sequence goes on from NW_007361079.1 coordinate 141,232, forward strand.
CCTATCTTAAATAGTAAATCTAGGGTATTAGCTCTTCTTTAACCCTAATAGTATTTATTAAGCTAGTAAGTATCCTATTCTACTTAGTAATTAAGATCTATAAGGTTAAGATAACTTATATTATTTAGCTATCTACTTAGTATATACTAAGTACTAGCTAAGCGTTCTTTACTCCCCTTAGTATTATCTTTATTAACACTATTATACCCTATATTATCTATTTAGTCCTTATTATTAGATAAGGTTAAGGACTAAATAGGTAACGTATAAGTATAAAGGCTAAAGTTACTACTAAAATTATTAAGTATATCTATAAAGATAGAGAAGAAATTAGGCATAAGCCTAGTGTATAGTTTACTAAGGCTAAGTATATACTAAAATCTATTTATCCTTATATACTTACTTTCTTATCTAGTTAATTTATTAGCTATCTTATCTATATTACCTCTTTAACTACCTCTTTAACTACCCCTTTAACTACCCTTTTAACTACCTCTATATCTACCTCTTCTTATATATCTAGTGTATATACTATATATATACTAAGTAAGCAGTGTCCTATATATAACTTATATATACTAGAAAATAACTTATAGTACTATACTGTACTACGTAAAGTTATGTAACAGCTAGTGTATGTATAACCCTTTTACCCCCCCCTAAACTTTTGCCCCACTGGCCGGATACCCCCCCCCGAACTGTCTACCCGGGCAGGCCCACCTAACAAGGGCATTTCTACCCCTAGCTGCCGCTTATAGCGGAAATAGGTGATAGTCATATAACACACACACACAAGGATTATCGCCGTATCGATGTGCTGTGACAGGAAAAAGCCCTAATATAGCTATTAATCACTAGAAACACCTGTCCCAATGCCCACCGCGCCTCGCGAACCCCAAGCTCTCCACAAACGGACTCAGCCGGCACCGCCCGAGATTGTCGGCCTGGCACCCAAGCAGCGGTACCACCCGGTCGTTAACAAGCACACGTACCATTTCCTCCTCCAGAGAGTTACACTTCATCTTCTCTACGTACATGCGCGCCGCGAAAGGCACCAGTCTGCTCGAAAACCCCCTGGTCTCTGACACAGACATCCGCTGTGTTGTAGATAGCCTTGGTGTCCTGCTGTATAGGCCTAGTGCGCCATAGATACTGTACATATCATTATCGTGGCTAAAGTCAGCGTATAGCTTCCTATTAAGTGGGAATGTCGCTGGGTTTGAGGTAAGCGTTGAGTTGGTTGATGTGTGGTCGACCACAGGCTTCTGCGTTAGACGCGCAATAAGCTCATTAGTGAAACCTACACCCTGCGTCGGCCCAAGCGGGTTCCCTTCGTGAAAGCGGTAATATTTATCCAGTGTCTGGTAGTATTCAAAGTCCAGAAACTCCTCTAGCGTAAAGAGGTTACAGAACTGTGACATTTCTCCGTTCACAACTGTATTAAAGGGGCATAGCTCCATAAAGGTAAGGACGTCTGCAGCTGTTAGACGTGCGCCAGGTAGGTTATGGTTTAGGCGGTCCATAATTGGACGTGTAAAGATATTACGCCATTCAACCCGCGCCGCTTTGCCTAAGCTAGAGTGTATGTCATGCTCAAAGGCAGTGCAGAGGCCGTGCTTTAGCGTGTTATTAACACCGTGGGCTTCAGGGATAATAAGCATGTCCTTCTTATGGCCGTCGGTGATAGAGCCATAGAAACCTTGTATCCAATTGTGGCCAGACTCAATTACACGCTCCTGGCCAGCAGCTCGAATGAAGGGTTTGTTCATAGCAGCAAGCGCTTGGTAGCGTTTATGGAACGCTTTACCCGATTCGATAAGCTCCCTCTCACCGAGAGGTGTGAGTTGTTCAGTGCCTAAGGTGTACTTATAGGTCTTGATAAACTCGTAGCCTCTGCCGTAACTAGTGACGCTTGTGTGTATGCGGTGAACGAGTTCCGTAAATTTCTCCGCCATGACTCTAATAGGATCTCGAGCGCCGTGCCGCGACAGGACCTGGGCAAAAGTAATTTCGCAACCGGGAGGTACTGCAGCGCTGATTTCAGATGATTCTGGCTCTGAAAAGAAAGGTGAATAAGGGCCCCAGAGCTGCTGGATGTTCTGAGGACGGCTGTGTGGTGCCTGGCCGCAGACAAAACTAAGTTGTGATTAGTTTCCAATTCCACACATAAGGATGAGAGCAATAATCACAGGACTCACCTGAAGGCGGCCAAGGCTAACAAGAGTAGGGTAGCAAAAGCCATGGCGATATTTATGAATAAGGAGAGTCAGCGTTTGTGGACTGGTGGTATGCTGGCCTCCCGACGCTTGTCAACCCCTTCGTTCTCGCCTTGCTCGTCCGAGATAGCATTATATTTATGTGCCTTCCCTTCGACGAGATTCCTAAGGGATTCGTGCACAGTATACCAAATCAGCGCATTCGGCGACCCCTATCGCCGTAATGGAGCCGATGGACGACCAAAGTTAGTAAAAGGGGGTCCAAAAGAAGCAGAGTGGTTCTTTGAGTTTGTGAACTTCAGTATACATGTATTCTTCCAGGGTCTGATTTTGTTTATATGGACATGGTGCATCAACTAAAAGTTCTACTATAAATTAACTTATATATAATAGAGGCGTTGTTATAGCTAAAAAGCGGGCCCGTCCATGATGACTGGTTAAACATAATAATAGTATTAGGGTGGCCTGTGAGGTGCCTGTATAGATACTTACGGCCTCGCCGATTGAGGAAGAAATACAGTAATATAGGTTACATCGAGACAAGCAACAATTGCAACTATCGTCAAATGAACGAATTTTTATATTAATTAATGCATCTGATTGAGAGCTATCTAAAATGTGCCCTTTGAGTCCTAATACCCATTAGAAGGCTCAGGAGGCTGCATTATACTACCTTGGCTGGTTAGCCTGCCGGCTGCAGTAAAGCTAGCCTAGCTAGTGCAGTCAGCCCGGCCACCCCGGCTAGCCCGGCTAGCCCGGCCGGCCCGGCCGGCCCGCCCTTTAAATAGGTATATTATTGTGGAGTGTTTCCCCTACCACACTTACTATTACTAGCAATAGGATTATAGGGCCCTTATTACAAAGACGCTAGTTAGTTGTGAAAAATATTCGTACTATTAGATGGCTCCTAATTAGGTAAACTAATAATATAAAACTAATTACCTTTAATAATAGTTATGAATGTTGTTGCTGTTTGTCAGTTGGATAACATTTAATGGATGGGGCAGATTTAATTAATAGGTGCAGCCTCTTCAGGGAACCGATGAGTCTACTATGTACCTCACTCTAGCAGTCAAGTAGACTGCAATTATAATGTATCCTCCTGTTTTTCATTATCTAAACTTACGAGAGTTATCGGAACTACCGATCAGACCCTAATATATGTAATATATGGATTATGTGTAGATAATGACTAAGTTATGCGTTGGGAAATATTTTCAGTGTGTTAGCAGGTTCTAAGGTTGAGCACTCTTATGTATTTGGAGTCATACAAGGATAGGCATCTCTACTATAAATTAATCAAGAACCCTAGCTAGAGGAAGATACTAGGCAGCTTAGTTATCCAACGGACTATTACTTCTGAGGTAAGAAGCACCTTCCTATTTAGCCAGACCTGATCTTTTCTCAGGCCTTTGTAAAGCTCATTTATCTTCCTAGCTTCCCATCTGACTGTCATTATCGCGAAACAAGCAACGCTGTGTCGACCTCTTCCTTAACCATGCTTCTCTTGTCGGCCAGGCAGAGCGCTGTAAGGCGCCTCATTACTTGGCTCGTCTTTGCATTTTCCTTCGCCCCCTCTTTCTCTTTCCCCACAAATCCCTACCACGATCAGACCAACGATGTGTCCTTGGTTCCCCGTCAGCCATCGTTGATTAAAGACACCTTGGTCCTGTATTATATTGAAGATGAAGCGAAGCCAGGATTCAACAAGTACGACTATAGCCGCTTCAAGTACGGAGATACGAGGTTCGCAAGCCAGTATGGTCAGGAGATGGCCAATCTCGCTTGGAAGCAACTTATCAAGCCTATACTTGACAAAGACCGGGCAAGCCACAGGCCACTAACACGATTCGCAACCATGGTCTCGCAGGGGTCGCTGCCTACAGCTGCCACAACGTTCGAAAGCGCCTTCTGCCAATACCTAAACCGCTACCTAGCAGCAGAGGGTGCTTACGCCGTGCTAAGTGTTCCCATTCTAAAGGCCACGTCGGCCTCGCAGTCGGGGGATTACGCCACCATGTCAGACGCAGACAGGGAGAATCTTATGAACAATGAACACTTCACCTTTGACCGGCAGGCCATCGAGGGTATGGTCGTCTTGAACCTCGACGACATCTACATTACGGGTGGCCACGAAAGAGCGATCCGGAGAACATTCCAGGAGGAGGCAGCTGCTGGTCGCCATCACGACGTCTACTACCTATACATCGCCAAGCTTGCAAACCCAAAGATCGACCCAGCCATTGAAACTCGGCTCAACGAGGTAGCTGTGCCCCAGTTCAAGGACTTTAAATCTATTATTGAGGGGCCCATGTTTATCATCGAGAACCGGTTCGTGAAGCGAATGCTGAAGGCAGGCAGCGCTGAGCTGAAAGGGCTTCTTAGCAGCCTGAATCAGGGGAAGGATTTTGCGGGGAGACTTTATGACGCTGCTATCATGAACGACTTTCACATGGGAGGCAATGCTTATAAACCAAACTTGAAGCTTGTACAAGCGATGGCTGGACTTTAACCTCCGTTTATGTCTTCTTTTGTCTACATAGATTCGAAGGGATAAGCAACTAAATAGGTGTCAGGTGCCCGGGACGGGGTCACAGGGGAGCACCGGGATGAGACCGGGACCGGAGGTTCCGGACCAGAGCGTGGGGAAAACGTATCAGAGATGCCTTAAGTATCCAGGGGAGGACCAGGAGGGCACTAGAGTGGGCCCAGGGACAGATAGGCGGCAGACCAAAGGACGTATAAAGAGGAGGACTTATAAAGAGGAGAACTCTAGAGCAAGAGGGACTAGGAGGAGGCAGATCAGAATAGTGGAGCGGGGACGGGGATTTCATTTGTTCAGTGGTTACAGGAAAAGGGAAGAGTCTGATCAGCGTCTGGAAGTATAAGAACCTTCTGATCAGCTGCATTAGATAGAGAACAATCATGCTTCCTCCTTCGATTTATCTTTCTTCTTAAAAATCTTTAAACTAGTGCCTTACTCTTTAATCAAGCCAGCTGATACGTAATAACTAAGGCGATAGGGAGCTGTCTATCCTGTCTGATTAAGTTATAGGATTCTAATTAGTATTAAAAGCCTAATTAGATCTTATAAACTTAACATAATTAGACTAGGTACCTGAGTTACTTTGCGTTATAGGGTGTTAGTGTGTTTGTTTATTTATCACTATTACAACCAGAGTCCCTAATTACGTCACTACATGCTTTTAGTAGTCTATACCTTTAACTCCTAACTACACTATTTATAGACTCCTTTACTTAGTGTAGACCTAGCCTTTAACACGTTCTAATCTCTACTTATCTTTAAGCATACTAACTATTAGGGCTATAATAGCGTCTACTAGGGCCTAATCTATTAGCTAATAGTAAGGTAGCTAATAGTAAGGCAGCTAATAGTAGAACACCTAGCTAACACTAAGTATACTAGAGGGGGACTAGCACCTTAATAACCTAGTAAATTTACTAGAGGAAGAGCTAAGGCGTCTTCTAGAAAATAAGGTTATAATAGTAAGAAAAGAGAAGATAACTAACTAAGTTTAGGTATTAAGGAATAAAGTCTTTATAAAGAAAGTATTAAATAACTAAAAGACATAGTTAGGCTAGGAGATAACTACTACTATGTTATAACCTAACAAGTTACAGGCTATATTACCTCACCTATTAGACAAATAGTAGGCAGCAGCAGTATTTATACAGACAAGAAATAAGGAACAGACAGATAACTCCCTAGAACAAAAGAACTATAGTATAAGTTATATAACTATAAGTATAAGATAAAATAAAGAATAAGCACTTATTTATAAGTAAGATAAGCGCTTATTAAATATCTAAGTAAGTACTTATTTAACCTTATAACTATTAGTTAAAAAAACTATTTAGGAAATAGCTAGGACTTTTATATAAGATAGACTTAGATATACTTAAGGATAGACTTTTATAGCTTTTTAGTAATTAACTTATAATATATTTTTAAATACCTTTTAGTATTTAATCTTAGTAATTTAATTAATAAAGAGCTATATAAGCTTCTTTATAACTTAGCCTTATGTCTAGTTACTAGGTAATTAATAAAAATAATAAAAATAAAAAATACTATTAACTAAGTACTAACCTTTACTTATTATTAGTAAAAACCTTACTATTTAAAAACTAGTTATAATACTTTAATTCCTTTTATTAAGTAAGTTAACCTTGATACTTACTTAATAGTATTTTATAATATTTATACTTAAAATAACTTTAACTTTATTTAGCTTTAAAAAAGACCTAACTACCTTAGCTAAAAGCTTAAATAAGAAAATAAAAAATATTAAAGAATCTAATAATAAGGTAAACTTTACTTAAAGTATATATAATAAAGTCTAGTAATATATAAAGTAAAGTAATAGTAATATACTTTATATATAAGCTAACGTATATAATAAGTAAGTTAATTAGATAAGTAAAGTAATTAGCTTACTATAAATACCTTATAAAGATAATAAAGAACTAATAATAATATAGTTAAATTAATTTAAACTACTTAGAATTCTCTACTTTAGATATCTTTTTATTAAACTAATACGTTTATATATTATATTTAGCGTTCCTATAGGTGCTATAACGCTATTAACCTGTTTTTATTCTTAGTCTATAACTACTACTTTAATATATTTCCTCTTATACCTAGGCTATAGTCTCTCTTTATAACTAAATATCTTATATATTAGCTATAATAAGACTTCTTTTTTATTTAAGGTAAATTTTCTTAGTTCTTTTATATTAGTTAAGTAGGTTATTTTCCTTTTAAAGGCTTTTAACTTTAGCTTTTACTAAAGTATTTTTATATATATATCTTAATACTTTTTTAAGAATATACTTAGTAGCTATTAAACTATATATTAAAAAGTAATTTAAATAATTAATAAAGTAATTCTTAATTAAAGTTCCTTAAGAATTTATTTTTAATATAGTGTATAGTGTCTAAGAAGTTTAAGCTAAAAGTGTTATTAAGAGAAAACCTAAAGGTATTAAAGTATATAACCTAACGTCTAGCTTTAATAGTATACTTTCTATACTTAAAAAGATAATCTTTAACCCTTTAAAACCTTTTTAAATATTTTTTTTATAAGAGCTTACTTAAAGGTATTATAAAATACTAAAAGGAAGTTATTTTTAGTAATATAAGTATTACTTTATTATATTTTATTTTTAATTTCTTAGCTATATACTAACTTTAAAGGCCTAAAGTATTTTATATCTAAAGGCTAAAGTAAATAAAAAAAATAAGGTAGTATATAAAAAGTAATAATATTATTTTCTTAAGAAAATACCTTAAAATCTATAAAGTAGTAACTTTTATACTTATTAAGAATAAAAAGGTAATAATTTTTTTATATAACTTTAAATATTAATTAAAGTACTAAAGCTAATTTAGGCCTTTTTTATTTATTATTTATTTATTTTTAGATATTATAATAACTTAGTTAAGTAAAAAACTAGATTCTATATACTAAGTAAAAAAGAGAGTTTTACCTCTAATAATAATATATAATAAGACGTTATAACTAAATAAACTAATAGCTTAAATAACTATAACTTTTTTTTAATTACTAAGCTATACTATTTTTATATTTTAATATCTTTTAGAGCTTATAATAACTATTCTAGACATAATTTAGCTTATTATAAAGCTAGTCTTAATAAAGTTATAAATATCTAACTTTATAATACTATATTTTATAATTATATTTACTATAAGGGAGAACTATATATTTATTATATTAAGATTTTTATATTAAGCTCTCTTATAGTTATATTTCTAAAATAAATATATTTAAAGCTTTAGTGTTTATTTAATAAAGTTTAAGGCCTAGTGCTTACTAACTAGTAATAGGTTATAGTTAGTATATAGTTAATTAGCTATTTCTTTAATACTACTAAGCTAAAGAGGAAATAATTAGGAATCTAGGTTAAGAATAAACTTAACTAGCTTTCTTTTTTTAAGTTCTATTAAATTCTATAAGTTAGCTATAGTGTTATATTATAAAGGTTTTTTATAAAGATAGTTATATAATATAAAGAAAAATACTAAATATATATATAATAAGAATTAATAAGGGGGCGTTATAAATTAATATAAGGGCGTCACCCTTATAAGGGCGTCGTTTTCTATTTTCTTAATTAGCTTAAAATTTATTATTAGTATAACTAAATTTTACTAGACCTATATAAGGTAGCTTATCTTTTTTCCCCCTCCCTACTACTAGATTAATCTAACCTTAGTTTTATTTATACTTCTTATTTACTATAGTATTACTAGTAAAAGCTAGAGGTCTTTTATAGCACTAAACTTAGCCTATTCTATAGCGCCTAACTTAACTAACCTATCTTTTTAGTATAAGTTAGACCTTCTAAAAGTAATAACTAACTAATTATAACTTAATTTTATTATTTAGTGCTACTTTATTATTTTCTATATTAATAAGTAGCTATCTTAGTGTTAGCTAATTCTATAAAGCTAAAGACCTTAAGGGGTAGTATAACCTTATTACTAAGCTTTTAGTTAATACCTTATATAATATATAACCTTTTTTATACTATAAACTATATTATTTTAGTATAAAGCTAATACTTTACCTTATATACTATTTCCTTAAGGGAATAATAAAGACCTAATAGACTACTCTCTTATAACTTTCTTTAGAGCCTAGCCTCTCCCCCCCTAATAAAGAGTCCTAGCTACCTCTTTATCTTACTATATAGTAGTTTAATAGTGCCCTTAAGCTTATTAAATAGGCTCTTAAAACTACTTAGTAGGCTCTTAGAAGTACCTAGTAGGCTCTTAGGACTACTTAAGAGGCCTTTAGGACTAATTAATAACTAATAAAAGCACTCCTCTAATAATAAGACTTTACTTTTTAATAGCTTAAATAATAAGGTCCTTAAGCTAATTTATTATATTAATTACTTTAATAATAATCCTTTTTTTAAAGTAAAGTATTTTTTTAAACTATAGCCTCTTATTATACTAAAAGTAACTAATCTTTTTTTTCTCTTATACTTAATATTTTAAACCTACTAATACTTAGTAATCTAAAATAAACCTTTAACACCCTCTTTAATTAAGTTAATACCTTTATAATATTATAGCTAGAGGGGTTATATAGGGGATATATAAATAAAAATAAGGTTATAGTGTGGTTTAGTAGCTAGTCTATATACTACGCCTTAGTAGTAAGTACGCTATAGCTATAGTAGTCTATACACTATACCTTAGTAGTAAGTACGCTATAGCTATAGTAGTCTATACACTACGCCTTAGTAGCTAAGGCCTTAAGCCTTAGTAGTTAGTATACCTATACCCTAGTAGCTAGTAAACCCTATAGCACTAAAGGACTTACTAAAAGGCAGGGGATAAGAACCCCTAGTTATAAGAACTATTAGGTAACTTATAAATAAAATAAATAGCTATATAATAGCTAGTAAGACTATTAGCCCCTTAAGGTAGATTTTTTTCTTTTTTACTTTTAAATTCTTATAATAAGAAATATAGTTATATATCTAACTAATATAGTATTACTACTATAATACTATTTAAAGGTTACCCTTTACTTTCTCTAGAGATAGAAGTATAATATTTTAAAACCTTTTTTTCCTTACTAAACCCTAGCCTAGCTACTCCTCCTTATTTCTCTGTTCTAGGCTTAGGTAATACGTTAGCTAACACTACCCCTAGACTTTGTTGATATTTCCTCTTGATACTAAGATAGCCTAATCTACTAGTAGAAGGAGCTAATGTGGGATTTAACGCTAAATAATAACCC